>NC_092858.1:75814254-75818028 GCF_032062135.1 Pyxicephalus adspersus | reverse complement strand
TCTATTATTGTCTATGTATATTAAATTAATGCACACATTTAAATTATGGTCTGGCTAGCATCAAAACACAGAAGCAAATGAGGGCAACATAAATTAGAAGAGGCTGAAAAAGGCAGGCTGGGGTGTGAACTTGTATTAAAGTATATAGGGAACCTACTGCCTAGGCAAAATGCAGGCTATTTCTTTTCAAACTGAGGTTACCTAGGTGTATTTGACCTAGATGTGGTTAAAGGCAGAGGCAATGGTCGGCAACACATGTAGGCAAAAAGCATTATCCAGTATCTGATCAGTATTAGAGGTCCTATTTAAAAGTGATGTAATCCTAGTTTCAAGTAATCACACTACTTTTATTTCACATACTCTCTTTATGCAATTTTCTTTTTCGAAATGGGCAAAATCTTGTTCTACTAAAACAGCAACAGGATAACAAGCATCCCCTTTGAGACTTACCTTATGACTTCTTCACTTAAGAAGACAATATGCTCCTGCATTCTGCTCAGCCTGATTTCATAGTATACTTCTCTGATCTTAGGATTGTATTTTCTTGCATAAAAGCCTCTCCAGTGTGACTGAATTTTTGTAGCAGCTCTGTTCATACAATTTATATTCAGTGCATCATTGTTCTGGCTGGTTTCTTTACTACTACAATAGGAGTCAGCATTTAGTGGCTTCACATTCTCCAAAAGGGCATCAGAGAATGTCAAGTTATTAGTGAGACTTGCTTGTACATGCTCATTTATTATCACTGGTGGTTTAATGGGATCATATTCAATTTCTTCATCAGATTCCTTCTGTACCTCTTATGAACATGTGGAGAGCATCTCTGTTTTTTCTTTGTTAAATTCCAGCATAGTTTCATTGGCATTGATTTCACTTGACAAACCCAGTACCCTCATTTCTACTGTAGGAGATACTGGGGATAAACCAGGAGCAACAGGCACAAAAGTTGATTCAGAGGAAAGAAGGCTACAATTTAATTTGTCCTCATCAGTCTGGATATCTTCTAAATAAAGGTTATTATAATTCGATGCAACAGAATGGGCAGCAGGGCTGGAGGGAATGTTTCTTAAAGCATAATCTTCACTGCCACTTTTACCAATCCAGTTGTCCACCTTTATTGTAGGTTCTAGAAAATCATATTAAATTAAGTTTACATTTTTTATAAAAATAAGAAAAAGGAAATTGTGTCAGAAATACACATTTAGAGGTCTAGTTCATTTAACTAAAATCTTATACATTGAATGAGAAGAATGTCAGGTTTTATGCAGAAACAAGTTGAGCGACCATGAAAATATGAAATAGGTGAAGAATATCTGATTATGCTGTTCTGTCAAGTAAGAGTTGAACTGAAAAAAGCTAAGTCCAAGTGCCAATAGTTAGATATCATGAAAATAAATTATCTTTTGTACTTACCAAATTCATTAGAATGCAAGAGAGATCGGTTTGGGCTCTGTTGCTCAGTCAAGGAAAATCTTTTATTTGGTGTAGAGGAGACATGGCTTTCTTTGAGGATCTGGTGCATTAATTGTCTCTGGTGCAACCTATAAAAAACATGATTACTGGTATCAGAAAAAAGTTTCGCTTTATTTTATTATCAGTTGTTAATACAGACGTAGTCATGTGATTCACTCTTACAGAGCATGTGTATAGCAACAAGATGCTATTCAGAAATCAATGCTGAACAAGAGAATAATTAAAAATGTACCAAGTTTTACAAACTCCACCCTCGCTGGGATGACTGTAGCCTTTTGACAATTACTAAATGTTGTTCAAGCCACCCCTCTCCTTAAAGGGTGAGCAAGTGAAAATGTAATATGTATTGAGAGAGAGAGCACTGATGAAATTATAACATTCAGTCAGATGGGTGTCTTAGAAAGAAATTATACCATCAAATCAAATCTATTGTTATCCTAATTCCAGGAAAATAAACGTGAAAATTGTTCCACAAGTCAGTTTTCATATTTATGTTGGAGGCTTTAAAAACAAACTCATGACAAACCGTTTTTTTGTAAACATCCCTAAAACAGGAAGTGATGGAAAATCTCACTAATGGGGACAAAGACCGCAACAGAACTGGTGTTCTACCAAATTCACCTAAAAATTTGGGTTGATGTTAAACTTTTAACAGTATGAGTGAGTTCTCTAAAGGCTTACTTTAAAAGTAAAACAAAGTTGTTAGGAATTTAAACCTTAACAATGATGTTCTTATTCTTGTACTTATACATATACTTGGACTCTTCAGCTGACTGTGGAACATATAATTTAAATAACTGTATAAACCAGGCATGTCCAAAGTCTGGTTCGGGGGCCAATTGCGGCCTGTTTTCACATTTTGACCAACCCGTAGCGTCTGTCAATAAATCCATATTATGTGGCCCGCCAGCACTGTTGACCGCAGGATAAAACACACGCGTACAAAAAAAAGCTATTTTATATTTCATTAGTGTTGATCAACCGCCTTGAAATTATCAGCCCATTACTCGGCAGGCATTTTCTGCAGGACGGGAGACCTCATGTGTGCACAGGGAATCGCCTACGTCATTATAGTGGGAGTGTGCTGTGCGAGACCCGCACGGACCACGGCCACTCTCAATCCAAGAACATGCTCTGCACAGAGCCCGCTCTAACAGCAGAATCCGTGCACAGGGAACGCCTTCCCTCACCCTGGTGGGCGTGTGCTGTGGGAACCCACACAGACCACGCCCACACTAACCTGAGCATGTGCTGAATGGTTGGCCCCCACACATTTTCACCTCACCAAATCCGGCCCTCTTTGCAAAAAGTTTGGACACCCCTGGTATAAACTATCTCTAGTACTAAAAAAAAACAACAGAGGATTACAGCAATACATCACTGAATGTGAGTGGCAGCTCTCATATTCAAAGTGCCAGAAGTACAGAGTGACTTGTACAGTGCAACAAAAGTTATAAAAAGTCAGTATTTTTACAAACAATTACCTTTACAAAAAACTGAAATGTAAACCTGGAGTTGTATTTTAAACCTCCAGAATAACACTGCAATGTTTCCTAAAATTTTGATACACATTTATTAAATTTACCATGAACAATCCTAGGCTCCATATTATTGTAAGAAAGCTGAATGGTACAATACGACCCCTATGATTAGCATTATGATTGGCATTAACATTATGCCCATTTACATGAAGATATTTACCTTTGGTTGCTTAATATCTTCTCTAGCTTTGCATCTTCCTCTGTTTGTAGACCATCTGCTGAAGTTAAAGGACACACAGATGACAGGTATGTAGCAAGAGCTACATGTTGACCTGGTCTGAATGATCTCCCTTTACCCTGACTGTACAGCCATTCTGCTTTCAAACTAGGACACAAAAGGAAAAAAAATACAATTAAATGTTTTTAATTTGTTCTCCTTATTTAAACATGCACTAACAGCATTTATTAATAATAAAGGAACAGTCCTAAATGCAAACGTGATCTTTCCCAATGGACATACTTTTTGTAGAAGGCTAAAGTGGACTTGCTGAAGCACCTTTTTTGCCAGAAAAGAAATGCTTTGAGCTGCATTATGTCGATACTCTATGGGTACACTTCTTACTTGAATTGCTGGGTTTGCTTCTGCCGACTTTTTTCTATATTACTAACTTACTGTGTCCAATTCCACACTCACTTTGGGTGGGAGATAGTATGACCCAGAAGCACAAATCCAACCACAGAATAAATGAAGCATAAATAAGGAGATCCTTGCCCTACAAATCCTAAGTTCTAGCTTTCACTTCAGCAAGGATAACAGTGG
>NC_092858.1:75790600-75813858 GCF_032062135.1 Pyxicephalus adspersus | reverse complement strand
AAATTACAAATCATCTGCATTGATTTACCTTTCTTTTTGAGATACTACATATCCATCTAAAACCCTAAGGTTTAGGCACCAATTAACAATGTACGGTCTGTAGTCAAAGCCAGGTATTGAAGGAGTGGCCATCACACAGGGATTGTTCATGATGGATAACTGCTCCAATTCAGTAAGACCTGTAAGGAATGAAACCTGGCAAGAAGCAACGAGAAGTTTTAATGTCTTTGTCTGAACATTATTATGGGAAGAGATAAATAGCTGAAAATCTACATAGCGTAGAAAATCAAAACAAAAGGCATAAGCAAAAACATTTTGCAATCCTTAGACTGATTTATGGAAGGGGTTTTAGTTCAGCATTCAGTAACTTCTGAAAAAATACTAATATCTATGACCTTCAATACTCCTAAATGAATTACAATGTATTTAGAATTTGTAGCATGTAGCAAAACCCAAAGTCTACATTTTGATAAGAACCCCAGCAATCGTAAAAATGAGAACACAGGTTTTGCTGCAATACTCAACTGCTTTCTGACACTTTTCCCTGTAGATTACCCAGAGACAATGTTTTTCTGGGTTTATTGATATTCATACTTCATCCACCTAGTGAAGGAAATCACCACAGTACCTTACTACTCTCTGAACACTAGCCCAGAGAAGAGGTGAAGAGAACCTTGCACACCATGTGACCAGCATAAAGATTTTGGAGGCAAAAGGGGTAGGGGCTTGGAGATCCGTCAGTGGACCCGTTGACGTACTAAATTTCTGTTTTTGGAAAGGTATGAAAGATTAAACATACCAAAAAACAAACAAAGCACCACTGGAAAATAATCAATATTGGTCTTGAAGTTTCCATGTTCTTTTTCATATTGAAGATTTATTTTCAGGTAATGTCATAACAGTAACACAGTCTTAATTGACAATCTGAAATGTGAACTGTCAGTGGGATGTTATGGTATAATATCGGACATAAAGCTTAACCTGAACGAGGAATATTCCAGTTAGACTTGTTTTTTGTATATATTGTACTAGAAATACCACAAAATGCTTCTGCTTATAGAAACTGGAAAACATTTTCAAAATCTTTAACAAACATAACAATAAGCATGGTTGTTTTGTTGACATTTACAGTAATACATTACAGTCAGAGAATTAAGAAAACAATCAGTATGTGTTTGCAAGGATGGCAACTCAGTTAATTTATCTAGGGAATCAGACACAATAGGGGTGAGAGAAGTCACTTCTAATAACTATAAGTACAAATAACACAGTGCATTCTTTAGCATGCAGGGACAATTGTATCCAAAGCTACGGACATGTTAGTAAAACGGTCTCTGTGCAGATAAATGTGGAAAACACACATTGTAATTAAGGTCCTCTAAGGCCTGCTCTATTCTACAGGAGTACAATCAAACACACAGAAATGAATAACTGCATGCAAGGTTTACTGGAAGGTTACGTGCAGTATGTAATTACACCAAAACAGACCTCCCAATAAACAACACTGTGTTTTCCATAGGATTACCTCATGTTTACTCCACATGGCGCTTGCATTCACAAGATGAGGACTGCAGTGCCTAGTGTTCTACCGAGTGTATAATGCTGCAGAGAACATAATATGATAGGGAAAGTAATTGATATCTGATAGGTGATATGGCTGGGCCTCCTTGCAGAATTGTTCTCCTTCCCAATAATTAGAACAAATAGGGTTCTGCAGTTTGAAAGTATAAAATCAAGCTAAAGGCACATTTGAAAAGCACAGGTCTCTGCTTTAAAAATATAGTAATGTGCTGTTTATAAGGCATCTCCAGACGTGAGGACAGGTGGGGGGTTTCATTAGTCCGGCCTAGTGTATACCAGTACCAAGTGCTGTAGGATTGACAACTAAGCTGTATTATAGTATGTTTTAGCACAGTTATTTGCTTGGTGTATTTGTAACTGTATACTGATGTACGCAATCCTGGTGTTAAGAATAAAAATCAGCTTTTTGTTGCATGATGGGTTTTATGGAACCTACTTTGATCCAGTGGAAAGATATGCACTACCTGGATTGGAAATCCTTATCACAAATGGGACAATCCACAATCCTTCCCCCTGGGTTAAGCAATTTTACCTACTGTATGTATGTATGTTATTTATGTGTTATATGGTTCTTTATTGTTTATTTTCATGAGGTTTGTGAACTTTGGGCTAGAACACAATCCCTAGGCTCAAACACGGTCACATGATCAATGGAGTAATGTCATCGACCCCCTGGTAGCCAACATTACTGATGTTGATGTAGGAAGCACAGACTGAGTAAGTATAAGGTGGTGGGAGCTTTACAGAGACACTAACTTTGCCTAGTATAGGCAAGGTGATAGTATCTCTTCATTTGTTTTCTAAGCAAAAGTCAATATTTATAAAAGCATTTATTTGATGTGCAGGTTTAAACAAATATGAATACAAATTTTGAAAGAGGTCCACTTACTTCACTGAGGTCTCTGATTTCATTCTCTGCTAATGATAATATGGCAAGACGCTGTGGGAGGCAGGATGGAGCTGTTCGTAATGATGTGATATTATTGCCATGAAGCAGGAGTGTCTAAAAGTAAAGGAAAATGCTGTTAATTTTCCATAATATATTTATGGTATAACCTGCTTCTAACAAAAGACTACATTTAAGTAAATGCTTTATTAGAAATAAATGTCTAAACTCCTGAAATAAGGTTCTGATAGTTGATGTGTAAAACAAAAATTACAACCCGATTGTACAATCTCTTTAGATTTACCAGTAATGGTTCTGTAAATTGAGAAGAATGTGTTTGGCTAGCTTTAAACAGCTCCAATGCAACAAAAAGAGACAATTGGGTCTACAGGGCATCACTGTTTAGTAGAAAGAGAACATTTAAAAAAAAAAAAAACGTGAGTAACCTATTTTAATGCTAATGTGTTCATGGTTACCTTCTGTTCTAAATATGTGTCTGTGTTTCACATTAAGCCAAATTAGCCTCCTTAATTGACAACTGGTAAAATGAAATCACAATAAAACAAATACATAAAAAGCATCACTTTAACCAGTCCCAAGACCAGTAAACCTGAATTGTGAGAAAGGAACATGATATAGGGCATGACAATTTTGCATAGAATGTATATATAATGAGCAGATTATAATATTAATACAATGTAATAATAATATAAAGTGCTGATTACAAAAGGGCATTAACATGTAACCCTCACAAACTCAAAAACATTCTTTTTACCTCTTGTTCAAATTTATAGTGAATCAGCACACTGTGCTCAGATGGTTTAGGAAACCTTCGAAACTGCAGATGCAGGAAGTTACTGTAAAATTAGCACCAGTGCTTGCTTTCACGAAATTCTTTCAAGAAATGCTTCATTGGTTGTGATTACCACCAGCCAACCGAAACACAGTCGTGTTCATAGCATTAGCGTGATATTTACCTATTATTACCTTATTTATTCCTGCAAACTCCTTCTCTTGTGCCATGAACCTCTCCAGCCTCCTATATGCACGCCACTTTCATCATATACAATAAAGTTTCAGTATCCCTGCATTGTAAGGACCCCAAGGGGTTGGCCCACAACCCAGAGTGTCAGATAGTATGTGGGCCAGCTACCAGGAAAATGAGGGAAAAATGCCTTATGCAGTGCTGGTTGAGTCCCAATGCAAAATTAAGCTTTTCTAAGTTGAAATGCCCTCATTTGAAGTTACATAAGATCTAATAAAGTAAATCATTTTACATCTTACCCTTAAATATATCAGTTTTGATAGGTCACCAATTTGAGATATGTTATTATCTGACAAATCCAAATGTTGAAGTTGAGTACAGCTGTTTATCTGATCAATAGCCTATGAGATATAAAAAAAAAAAGTATAAAAATAAACATTTATAATTAAGCTCTTTGAATCTATTAGTGTCTACAGCTTGTATAGGTATCCCGGGTGAGATCATAATGTTCATTGAAAGTCAAGGCTAAAAATCAGAAATATCTGACAAAGTTTGGGGAAATATGTCAGATCTGAATAATTATCTCTTAAGCCAACCTTATGGATCATTTCGGAAAAATACACAGGCTTAAGCCACTACTAGATTTTTGATCATGCTTGTTACATACATACATTCAAAAGCATTTTGGGTAGCTCAAATATATTTATCAATAACATGTGCCACTTATTAAATATAAAAAAGATCATATGTGTTATAGTGTGTCTGTTTAATACTAAATAAGCAGACCCGCCTTTACCGCTCCGTCTAATCATTATATCTGATTATACATACACATGTGTATACACAAACCCTGAAAGCTATAGGCTTTACTGATCTTTGAAAAAAAATGGTATAATATGTTTATAACTCACTAATTCTCCATATCCTTTTGTCTGCATCATAAAAAAAAACAATAATTTACCTTTAAATTGTTCCCTGCCAGGTTAAGCCACTCCAAGTGCACCAAGTCCTTCAATCCCTCCACATATCCAATGCTATTATGAGGTAGATTTAGGACCCGAAGGTGGATTAATTTTGAAACACCCATCATACGAACAAGGCGATTGTTGGCTACAGACAGCTAATAACAAAGATAAAGCAAACACTAATAAATACTCAACACAAAACATGGAAACATAAAATAAGAATATTTACTGAGCTGTAAAGCAATGGAACCGGGATTGACTTGCTACACTGACAGTTTAAATATTCTTATTATGAAGAAGAAACAAATCCAACTGTCAGGGAAGAGAACAACTGAAAATGATGGCAACTGCCACACTCGGCTAAGTCAGCACAGGTCCTGTTCCAATAGCAGTGATATGAATGTAGGAGTCTTATCACAGAGGATACAAGTAAACAGGACTTGGGGCAGAAATGTTTAAACCCAACATAATGTGATATTGTTAGGAATAATTTTCTCAAGTAATGCTTGCTATGAAAACTTTTTAAATATACTGTGCTCTCCTGTCAGCATGAAGATCGTAGACAGGCTTTTGTAATCTGACCGAGTCTGTCAGATTTACTGGCTGTATAAACCTCCTTCAGTAAGCATCATCTTGTTATTCACCTGTGTAAGGTTTTTGCATTTTTCCAAGTGTTCCAATTTGATTATCTGGTTCTTGTCTAAAATCAGAGTCCGAGAGTCGGGTCCACATGGTAATGTAGTGGTCAGTTTCTGAAGACCCTGTCCTGTGAGATCCACTACCGTAACTGAAAGAAAAAAAAAAAAAAACACTCAAGGTTACATTCTACACATATTTCAAGGAAGCATTTGGTTCTATTGCCTAGTCTCCCTTCTCATCACCACAACCTAGAGCCCCTTAACTCTTGGAGAAGTCATTGTATTCTCAGTCTCATCGTTACACATCCAGTTACTTTGTCTTCTCCATTTCCGTCACATACAGATCTGGTTCTGCCGCCTTGTCTTTCTGACATTTCTGGTTCCTCTGTGTTTCTTCTCTCTTGTATTTCTGGTTTTTCTGTTTCTTCTCTCTCCCCCATTTCTGGCCCGTCTCCACTTTCTCATCAGTTTCTGATTCCCCATCTCTCTCCCTCTCATTTCTGGTCCATTGTTTCCTCTCTCTACCATTTTTGGTCCCCATGACTCTTCTTTTTCTTTCCGTTCTTGGCTCCCCATCTCCCCTCTCTCCCATTTTTGGTCACCCAACACTTCTTTCTCTCGCCCCCATTTCTGGTTTCCTCACATCCTCTCTCTCTCTTCCATTATTTGATCCCACATCCCCTATTTTACTCTCTTATTTCCGGTTGCCCTATCTCATATTCCCCTTTCATTTTGTTTCCGGTCTCTTCTCTCCCCATTTTCCAGTTGCCCCATCTTCTCTCTCCCCCTGTGGTCCCCCATTGCCTCCTCTCCCTGTGTCTCAGTGATCTATTCCTGCCGCTTCCCCTTCCATGTTGCTGCATGGCTGTGTAATTTACACATCTGGTTAGTAAAAATGTTACCATTATTATAAACAGGGACATTAGAATCTATTATTGTACATGTGTATGATGTGGACATGTCTGGTCTCTCCTACTGATATTATAATAATTGGCAGCACATAATGACCCGAATCCTTCCAGCATAACACGAGATCCAGCATGCACACATTGCTCAGCGCCTAGACCACAGCTTCTGAGGAGCGCAATGCAAACCAATGCAGTGACCAAACACAATGGTGCGCATCGTATTTACGAAGCAAGTTTCTCAGAGATGGAAATAATATGCCGCCCTCTTCATATGACAGTTAACCGTCATTTTACTGCCTAATGGAACGCCGGGATATGTAGTCCATTCAGCCATATCAAACACGATACAAAGTAAGACCAGACTACAACTCCCAGAAACACTTGCGGCAGCCACCGAGTCCGCTATTGTCTGTATATCAAAAACATTGCTAATGCAATAAAATAAAAAAAAGCTACAATGAACCAGACGGGCGCCACCTACAACCCACACACACACAGCATTCCGCTGCCTTTCAGAAAGCTGTGCTCACCGTTTTTTTCGGGGCCACCATTGGACTTCACTGTAGCAGACATCACCTCCACACCAGCCATGTCTAACTGCGCTTCTCAGCACCTGGGCAACCAAATATCTGACGTCCCTTCCGGCAACAAAAACTGCTCATGCGTTATGTACCTTAGAGCGCACGCATGCCCTCTGGAGGTGCCATAGGGGAATTACTGCTGCTATGAGAATCCACATAACACAAAAAAAAATTCAAAACAAAACACGATTACATTAAAATATACATTGCACCCTTAACCACCTGAGCGTTACACTGAGGTCTAGATTTCTGTACCAAAAGTGATCCACTGTTTTTCATGAAAATTTTTTTTAAATTGTAGACCTGTAACTTACAGAAATATGTACGAATAAGGGTTCTAGTAGATATTATGAATATAAAAAATGTTTGAAACACACAATCATGTAAAAAAAAAATACTTTTAATAAAATTAAATTAGGAAATTAGGCGAAGATCAGCAAAGGTAAGATAAGACACAGTGTTACACACTAGCCATCCAGGGAATACCTGGCAATTTTTAAAACTTTGATTCTGTATTTATTGGGGGTTTGTTTTGAATTATTTTGTATTTGATTGGATACGGGAGTTTGTATCCAATCCAATACAAAATAAGAATTTGAATTTGCAAGTTATTTACTTTTATTTTTTTTTTTTTTTATTTTTTGTATTGGATTGGATACGCAAGTTTGTATCCAATCAAATACAAAATATAAATTTGAATTTCCAAGTTATTTACTTTTATTTTATTTTTTTTTATTTTTTGTATTGGATTGGATACGCAAGTTTGTATCCAATCAAATACAAAATATAAATTTGAATTTCCAAGTTATTTACTTTTATTTTATTTATTTTTTTATTTTTTGTATTGGATTGGATACAGGAGTTTGTATTCAATCCAATACAAAATGACAGTTTGAATTTACCAAATATATACTTTGTAATTATTTGAATCATTTTGTATTGGATTCAATACAGGAGTTTGTATTGAATCCAATACAAAATGAATGAATGAGTTTCTATTTGAATTTCCCGCACACGCGCCGACGTCATCACGCACGCACAAGAAGCCGGCCGGCTGTTTTTTTCCTCCGCCGGCCAGCTTCTTGTTTCAGAGATCATCCGGCGCTGGAACGAGAACGACGCTGGATGATCAGCGGGAGCAGGTAAGAAACCGGCCGGCATCTTGTGTTCCGCCGGCCGGCCAGCGGAGCACAAGATGCCGGCCGGCTCCTTACCTGGTCCCGCTGGTATACGAGAAGGCACCCAACGCTGGAAACAGAGACCGACGGACGACGATTGACGGAGGACGACGCTGGAACACGAACCCGACGCTGGATGAGCACAGGGGGACCGAGATTTTCCCTACATTAAAATCCCCACTTACCTGGGTAAGTGGGGATTTTAATGTACGGAAAATCTCGGGCTTAACGAAAAGAGCAACTTTTTTGAGCCCGCACGAAGGTCGGGCTTAACGGCAAGGAGGTTAATAGCCATTCACAGAAATAAAAAAAAGTAAAAAAACTCTCTCTAGGAAATGTATATCTTCACCTCCAGTAAGGGTTGTCCTTATCACAATCCTTTTTTTTACAATCCTATACACACCACCCCATCCAAACCACTTTATATTATAGTAAGTGAGCCTGGTACTATGTTACCTCTCTGAAACCATAATGCAACATTTGTGAGAAAACCCCTCACTTTCATTTATTCTTATATAAAACCTTTTCATATTTAATAAACTTAAGTTCCCTTCCCCATTCCATCTCTCTCAGGACTTCCCTCACTATTCATTTCCTTACCAATATCAGTCCGTCAACAGAAAGTGTGCACATTTATTTATTTAAATACTTTGCATGGCCCCTAGAATACTAAGCTGCTGATTACATACAGTACTACATTCACTCTAAATGTCCAATTTACTATTTAATTTTTAGAATACATTAATCTGATATCTTCCAGGCTTCCACATGTCCAAAGTAAATGTATGAATTCTGCACCCTATACACTACATTTATTACACACGAACTGTCTCTCTGTCTAATATGATATAAAAATTCAGTGGTCTGGTTTGCCCTATTTGCTATACATACAGTAGCTGTGTTATTTGGGTTTAAGGTATTGATAGTTTATTATTGTCTGAATGGCTTTAACCCAAGAATCATTCTCCAAAGCCCCTACATCCCTGTTTAATCTTGCTTTTTCTTTCTGCAACTTTACGTTCCTTAGCATTCCTTTAGGTTCTTCTGATTTTATTATGCTATCTTATGTTGTACTCCCTCATACTTCAACTAATACCAAGTGCTTCATCACCAAAGTGTGCTTTATTGGACACTAATATATCCTATATATATATATATATATATATATATATATATATATATATATATATAATATGTCTGATAATTTCATAATCTCTGGGCAGAAATTATTGTTTCATAAGGTAGTACAGCCAGAAAAAAACTTTTCTATTGATTTCTTAGTTATTGACCTAGCCTACCCATCAAATATGTTGGTAATAAACCAGAATTTTAGTGAAATCTTTTGGTTTCAAGTGCATATAGAACATATGTTTATCCAAAATATAGACAGTGTTCTTATATCCTCCGTTAAAACATCTCGTAACAAAAAAAAAAAAAAAAAGAAGAAGAAGAAAGAAACATGTTGAGAGGCAAAAAACACTGCATAGGTACTTCCAATCCACCTAAAGCCAAAGTATCTTCAGTCTAATCGGGGCCATATTCCTACTGCATATTAAAACTCGAAAAAAATTTGGAAACCATATTTTGGAGCACATACACCAACTATGGCAACCACATAATGTTAATTAAATTGACACAATGTACCACATAGATGCCTTTTTTGGCACCATGTCTTACAGCTTTCTTTAAATTTGCTTAACAGGAATCCTAATAATTAGAGGATTAAACTCCTGAAATGTATTATGTACAGTAAGGCTTCAAATTTTGTTTGTGTTGCAATCCTAATTTGTTACATATTTTCCTCTATATGCCCAGTGGAAGGGCAACACAGCATTAATAAAGGGTGTCACCTGCAGGACCAAAAAATAGTCAACCAGCATTTGCCAGTTTCTTAATGTGTATTGTAAACTATTCAACTTTGTACAAGTCTCCAGATCATCTTCAGATCTTGGCCCATATTACGTGTGGCCAGGCAGCATTATGGGAGCACTAGCCTCATGGGTTATAGTTCCAGAAGTGATGATTTGTATAGCACTAAGCTGTTCTTCCCAGAACTCACTTACGTATTCATCATCAAGTTATCTAGTGCAGATTTGTTATTTGGTTCCTCTGTTGCATCTGATCTTCAGCATATATAGGTTAAATTACATTTTTAAGGTCCAACGAGTGTTACTTTTTTCTTTTTGCTACATATATTCATTTTTGTGTTGGCATGAAGAAGTGCAAGGAATACCGAAAATGAATATTACAATACACTCAGTAGTTTTACCTTCCTAGTGTCTCACCGTGTCCTCCACATTTCTTGTCCAAGGTCTATTCTGTTGGGAATGGTGGGGTCTGAACATCTATGTATTTAAAGGCTACTCAGGTGGTTGTCTAATAGTTTCAAGGGGCGGAGAATAACCCCTAATGTGGTGCAAGGAAATAAAAATACAGTAAGTATTAAGATTCAGTTTTCTGTATAATTATTTTTTGTGCTTTAAAGAGAAAAACCTTCCTTTGTCTTTGTCTCTTTAAGTGCACTAAAGGGCACGTTGTCACTTTGTATATCTTTTTTTAGTGTATATTGCTCTTTAAACCATGTACAAGCTAAATTGGTGTGAAAAATAAATGTGTGCTTTTCCAGCCTAAAATCATTATTCAAATTAACAATAGTGAAATAGTGAAAAAGAAGCTCTTTTCAAAATGACACTCCTAATATTTATCTTTTGGAGGACCAAATTTAGATCTCCACTCCCTAATAGGAGTTATGGCCTCTCGGGCAGCTTTAGACTTTGACACACTTAAGGGTATGTCAGTTATCATATCTTTTACTGCACCCAGTGGTTTAATGGCCAGCAGAGTTGCCATCAGAAACTTTTTGGGCCCCCCTCTATATCTATAAGTTCTAACGAATGGTGGTGGTATAGTTGTTATTGGAGTTTGGACTGAAATTGGAGGATTGGAACTTAGAACTGACATCTGATCTGACATTACAATAGTAATACTGACAGATATAGTTGGACTCCTGCCACAAAACACAAAACCTGCCTTGATAACTCGCCATTTCCCCTTTCTGATGACAACCCTATCACCTTCAACCTATCCAACTCTTGTCCCCCTTTGCCACATCCCAGACCTTGTCAATGGCAGAGAGATATCCGTAACCTCGACCACAAACCTATTGCCAAACAACCTCTTTAACCCCCACCCACTCTAAAATCACATCTCTGGATAAAGCTGCCACTCAGTTCAACCACACTCTTTTTTTGGCTCTGGATACAGTTGGCCCTGCCACCTTCTGCTAACCCCCATCCCTGGCACAACAATCATACCACACATCTACAAAAGACTGTTCGTGCAGCCGAGCACAAGTGGAGGAAATTTGGCCTCAGCGCTGACTTCATGGACAACAAAGCCAGACTACAACACTTTAACACTGAACTCACTGTCACAAAGCAAAATTACTTCTCTGCTTTCATTTCCTCTCAAGCTTCCAACTCATGCAGCCTCTTCCCATTAATTAATTCCCTCCTAAACCTCGCACCTGTTCCCCGCTCCCACAATTATCTCCTCTGCTCAAGACATAGCCACCTACTTTAGAGATACAATTGTCAAAATCAGACATGATATCATTGCTCACTGGGCCAGTCCAACTATATCCACCCCTTCCATCTGTAAATCATCACTGACCTGCCTCAGCCCTGTTACTGTGAAGTCTCCTTTCTTCTCTCATTATCTCCATCTACTACCTGTCCGCTTGACCCTATTCCCTCTGAGCTACTCCGTGCCCATTCCTCCACCCTGGCCCCCGTCCTAACCTCTCCCTTTCTACTGGTATCTACCCCTCCGCTTTCAAACATGCCAATATTCTTCCTATCATGAAGAAACCCTCACTAGACCCCTCCTTACCTTCTAGCTACCATCCCTTCTCCCTTCACCCATATGTTTCCAAACTGCCTTGTCTATAAAAGACTCACCAATTACCTGAACACCAACCCTCTCCTTGACCCTCTCCAGTCTGGCTGTCAAGCTGCCCATTCCACCGAAACAGTCCTTACTAAATTGGCCAATGACCTGAGCTAAGTCTCATGGCAACTTTTCACTCCTCCTTCTCCTTGATCTTTTCTCTGCTTTTGACACTGTTGATCACCCCCTTCTAATACAAATTATGCACTTCATTGGTACGATTGGTATCATAGCTCTCTCTTGGTTTACTTCCTATCTGTCTGACCACTCCTTTCAAGTTTCTTTCAATGGTAATTGCTCCACTTCTACTCTCCTCTATGGGGGTGTTCCCCAAGGGTCAGTCAGTGGACCAGTTCTCTTTTCTCTGTACACCTCCTCTCTTGGTAGTCTCAAATCCTCCTTTGGATTACAGTACTATCTCTATGCTGATGACACTCATCATGGATGTCTGTCAGATTTCTGAAACTCAACCTGGAAAAAAACAGAACTCATCAATTTCCCCCCTCACATTCCAAATGGACTACTGTAACCTCCTTCTCTCTGGTATTCCACTAACCTGACTCTCTCCTCCACAATCTTTAATGAATTCTGCAACCAGACTCATGCATCCTTCCCACCACTCTTCATCATGCTTCTCTTTGTAGTTCTCGTCATTGGCTTCCATTTCACCTTAGAATCAAATTCAAGCTCCTGTGCTTTGCCTTTAGTTAAGAAGCCAAAAGCAATTTTTGGGTTTGGGATAGACAGCAAGGGAGCAGTGTGCATGTACAGGGTCTAGATCAGCCAGAATGGAAGACATGTGCAAATGGAAAGGCAGGCTTCACTTGCAACTAGCTCCCTTGATGGATAATCAGACCCTCCATTTGCACTTGTCTCTCTTTTTGGTCAGATCAGACCCTTCATTTCTACCTGGCTGCCTTGATGGATAGCCCAGATTCAGTAATTTTACCTGGTTCACTTGCTTGTTTGCCAGGTGCAAATGGAGGGTCTGAACTAAACCAGCAAGGGAGATAGTAACTGCATATGAAGGGTTAGGGCTAAACAACAAAGAAGTCAGGTGCACAGGCCGGCCAGGCTAGTAGGTCCTGTAAGTAGTGGTCCCCTGAGTCCAGTGACCCATTGCAACCAGTCCAAACTCATCTAGAGTCATTCAGCTATGAATAGAGGTGTAGCATTTGTTTTTTATTGGTTGGAACATTCAGGTAAAAACCTGACAGAACATCACTAAAAGGAGGGGCAGAAGGGGGAAGGTATGGATCACACTTCATTCTACCTCCAGCTGCACTACCAACAAAAAAGGCAGCCACCTCCATTTCTTCCCACCTTCTCTTCCTCCTGTTGCTTGCAATCAATTGTCCTGAAGACCACTAGATAGAACTTTTCCAACTACAGTGTTCTGGAAACAATTCCCCAGAATTGTTTTTAGCTCAGTAAGGTAAAGTTGTAATTGAGAGGTCAAAAAATAATAGGGGCTCTGTTAAAGCAACTCGAGTCTTGGAAGAGGTATCAAATCTTGTGTTTGGGTAGAATAGCAGCATGAAGATGACAGCTCTTCCAAGACTTCTGTACCTGTTCTGGATCCTCCCAGTAGCGATACCGCCACATATCATCTGCATATATGTGGCAGGGGTCCAGACCTAGAGTGTCTAAAAGGATTCTCTATCTACCTAAAGCCTATGGAGGCTTGGCAATACCAAATATCCTGTACCATTATAGAGGGGCTCAACTGGCTCTCTTGTCTCCATACCACACTGGGACACATAAGCTTCTATGGGTTGAATTGGAAGCATTTCAGTTGTCTCCTATAGCATTGGATACTTTACTTTGCACCCCTCCAAATGTGCGTAAAAAAGTGAATAGTCCCATTACACAACACTCCCTCAAGGTATGTCACCCCATACACCCTTGGCAACTATAGTGCGTAACCCAGTTTTTCTTCTGGGATTTGAGGCACCATCTAGTTTTCATGAGTGGATAACTAGGGATATCCATAGAGCCAAAGATTTCATAGTAGCTACAGGAGTGCGTTCATTTTCATCTTTTAGATCTAACTTTGAGGTGCCCTCTTCATGTTTTTTTTTTATATTGGCAACTACGCCATCTTGGTCTTGGGTCTTTTCCTCCCTAGCCTGTATCTTTTCCCCATTTTTCTATTTATTTCTTTTCTCTCTTTTTTTTAAATTATTTTGCAGTTTTTATCTATATATATATATATATATATATATATATATTCACACGCTTGGTTAATGTATGTTGCATATTTTGTGTTTCATGATGTGAGCCGCACCTCCTGATCGTCAACTACGCCATAATGCTATAATTATTTTATTCCTTCTCCCTTTATGTTTTTGTTATATATCTTTGTTCTATTGAAAATGTAAAATTTCTACCTTTAATAAAAATATTGAAAACAAAAAATAGGCGGACCAACACACAACAAATGTAGTGATCCCAGTTCTTTGTGTTGTAGGTGTCCAGTAACCCCTATAACTGTGCCAGCTTTACACTGCCCACTGTATTTTGTTTTAACTTTTTAATGCCCTCCCCCTTAGTACATCCCATTTTTCCATTGTCTTTTTATTATGCTACAAATGTCAAGTACCTATGTATTGTGACCCCACTTCCTAGTGTCCCCATATTTTGTAAAGTTTGCAATCACTTCTATAGTGTAATAGTTTAATCAATAAAGGGGGATAATTCAGGCCTAGGTGCCCAGGAATGGTAACAGGTGGTAACTGCTAGACTTTTTCAGGTGTTTGTAATTGGCTACAAGGCCTAACAAAGCATTGTTTTTTTTTTCAATTGAAACGGTTTGACAAAAAATGTGAACACTTAAAGAATCATGCATTTAGCCTGTAAAAAAAAAAGACAAAAAAACTGAACTATTTGTTGCCACTTAAGGTTAGCACTTCCTCACACCACTGAGCTGCTGTCTTGGAGGATGTACTACACGTAAAGGCAGTACATATGCTTAGATGTACGGTTGTTTTCTGTGTTTGGAGGGGAACAACCCATACTCTTATTAATGATATAATGTAGCACTCATGTGAAGAATATAGGGGTGTTTAGGAAAAAAATATTTCCTTATTAGCAGAGGTAACAGGTTCCGGTAGATTTTCCAGTAAATAACATATTGTATATAAAAAGTATTATTGTAACAATACAATGCTATTTGGGATGTGTAAGAAATAACATCTTCAGGTTTTTTGTCAGAGATTAAACCTTTTAGGCAAAGCAGTACATATATTAGAAGTGGCACAATAAAAGTGTGCCACAAGCACTTGGGGTAGAAAATGTAAAAAGTAAATACCGGTAGGTCTCATTTGAAACAAGTTCAGCTCAACAAGCCAGACAAGATGGGGCCCGCTGCTTCTACACAAGTCTCAGAGAGCAGGGAGGGGGAATTATCTAATAAATCTTGGCCAGACACCCTTGACTACCATAAACTGGCCATGGAAGTTTCCTCACAACTTCAACCCAGCCTAACTCAAATGATACAAGATGCCATGGCCCACCACTTGAAACCAGTTATAGAGGCGGTAGCAAAGCATGAGGGAGATATTCTCCCTTTAAAACAACGGGTGAGTGACTTAGATGACAAGCTGGCTACTACAAGTTCTCAAACTAAGGTAGTGAGTGACAACTATACTGCTCTATTGAAGAGAATCACTGATTTGGAAAACCGGGCAAGGCGTAATAATGTGCATAAGGTTCATTGGAGTCCCTGAATTAATTAAGGAGACCCAGGAGTTGCAAAAATTATGACATTCTTGAGGCGCTGGGTCTACACTCTCCTTTGAAAATAGAGAGAGCCTACCGAGTGGGTCCGTTTATTTCCCAGAAGTCTACTTCACGAACGGATTATAGCCCGTTACTGGGCTAATATTGAGGGTGTTTTGTTCTCAATCTCAGTTTTTTTTAAATGATCACAAAATTCTACTCTTTTTAGACTATTCTGTTGAGACAACTAAAATGCGGAGGTCATTCTCTATGTGTAATGTGGCTATGTGTAAATCACTCATAGTCAAGGGAATAGGATTTACTCTTTTGTTTCCAGCTACACTCAAGATTTTTACAGCTACTGATGGCATCCGTATTTTCAAGGACCCTCAACAAGCGAGTGATTTTGTCATTACACTTGACACCCCTTCTTTTTGTCTCGACTGGTCTAGCCCTCTTTCTTCTCATTCCTCTAGATCTCCTCCTAATTCAGAGGGCCATGTATCTCTTGGATAACCAAGCAAAATTTGAAGGTTTTTGGATTGCTATTGTGTCGACGCACGAGGGGATGGATCTTCACAACGGAAAAAAAAGGAAGTCTTTGGAAGGACTTTTTGTTCGATATTTTTTGGCTAGGTTTATTACAACATATGTTGTTACTTTGTTTTGTTTTTTGTTTGTTTTTTTGTTTCTGCTTCTCTGTATGCAAGATAGTAAAGTTTTACACCTGCTGGACAGGACTACCTTGGGGTATACGGGGCAGCTCAGCTGGAAAACCCTGGTATACCTGACGTTGAGTTTTAGTATCTGTGTCCAGTTTCATCTACCTTATAATCTTCCGTGATTAGGTTGGTCACATGGAATGTCAAGGGTCCTAAATCACCGCAAAAACGTTCGAAAGTATTGCGTCATTTGAAAAGGCTCAAGGCGCATATAGCTGTTCTGCAAGAATATAATTTATCTTCGTCATTTTTCCACCTTCTTCAACGGTACTGGGTGGGAGAGGTGTGTGGATCGTCTGCTCTAAGTTTAAGAGCTGGAGTCGTTATACTTATCCATAAAAGGTTGAATTATTCTGTGACTGATAGAACAAAAGATCAGTCTTCTGGGAGATGGGCCACTATTCATTTGCAATTTCCATCCTCGCAACTTCGAGTTATTGCAGTTTATGGTCCGAATCAAGACAATTGTGCATTTTACTCCAATCTAACTAATGTAGTGCTCATGAAACCACAGGTTCCTACTGTGATCGCTGGAGATTTCAATGTAGTGTCAAATGGTGTGGAAGACCGTAAACCCATTCCACGGAGGGCAAATATGTCTTGTAGAAATGGTTCTTTTTTTCAACAATTTTTATTGTTTTCAGATGTGATCGATATATGGAGGCATCTTCATCCTTTTGAAAGGGATTTTACCCACCACTCAGCGGTACTCTACTTTTTCTCGGATAGACCCCATCTTCGTTCCAGATGTGTTGCTTCCCAAATCAGTTCATGCTGAAATCCACCCTCTGGTGATTTCGGATCATGATCTGGTATCCTTTGATTTCCTGGAAGATCAAATGTGTAAAACAGATTATGTGTGGTGTTTTGCTTCGCGTCTGGCAAAGGATGAAACATTTCAGCAGTACCTACAATATTGGTGGATGGATTTTGAAAGTACCAACGCAGAACATAAAGCAGATCCTAAGTTATATTGGGACACTGCCAAAGCTGTTTTGGACGGAAACATAATAGCTCATTTCTCTAAATTGCGGAAGCAGACAATGCACAATTATATAGATGCTTGCAATAAAGGGGGAGAAGCATATAATTTGTACAAGATTACTGCGCTTCCTGAGGATGGCGAGTTAAGGAAACAGGCCAAGCAATTTTGCGATGTTTGAATTACAAATTATGATCAACTTTTTTGATCATATAGGCAAGCCGAGTTAATCCGTTTCAGGAATAAATCCAAAAAAATACTCGCTAATTTGGCGAAAGGATACCGCCTTATGAAGCCCGTGACAATTATACGAGATTCTGTAGGACAACTACATCGGGATCTGAGGAATATTGCCAAAGGGTTTGCTACTTTCTACAAAAACCTTTGAGACATGCATGCGATTTGTTTATTTTTACAATCACCTATATTGTCTAAAGTGTCAGTAGATAATATTCAATATTTGAATTCTGATATTACTCCTATGGAGGTGCTACAGGTTATACATTCTATGGCTAATGCCAAGGCGCCTGGACCGGATGGTTTTTCCACCAAGTTTTTTAAAATTTGTCTGAAAATCTGTCTGTCACTTTGGCTGAATTGTATAACCTTTTATTTTTAGACCATACTTATTAACCCTCGGGTCATTTAGCACATATTAAAGTGCTCCCTAAGGCTCAAAAAGATTGTCTGGAGCCGGGATTGTACCGTTCGATCTGGCTAATAAATCAGGATGTTAAGTATTTGTCCAAGATTTTGGCGAATCGTTTGGCACAAATTATACCCAAGATAGTGTTCCCGATGCAATCTGGATTTCTGCAAGGTCGCTCAACTATATACAATATTTGTAAGCTGCTTCTGGTATTGAAGCGGGTGAAGTTGTCGGACGCCTTCTCCCCGTCAGCTCCGTTTTTGATGCTTGTCGCGGAGAAGGCGTGTTGAGTGGGACTGGCTACAATTGGTTATGCAACCCTTCGGATTTAGTGCGAAGTATCCAATCGCCCCTTAGGTTAAGATTTAATTAAGTATTCTCTAACGGGGGGGACAGTTAGGACGCACGCCGAATACTATTTGCATAATTTTTTATGCCAAATTATGAGTTTATCGTCCTCCAAGTTACTTAAATCAGATCTTTATGAATTTCTTAATTTCTAGTCAAAGGCCAAGGTTCTTAAAGAACCTCATGTTAAGAAATGGGCCGCTTTTTTGGAAATACCCTGTGAAGATATTCTTGAGGTGCTTGAACCCTGTTGGGAGGTGGTTAGACAGTCTATAAATAGTGAGGGGTGGAGGGAAATTCGGCTGAAGATTATTTATAGGGCTTATTACGCTTACGACCGAAATTTGGTCAGCAGGCTAATGATACATTTTTACCAGCCTGCCCAAAATGCCAAGAACCCTATTGTTCAATTGAACATGCAGTTTGGTTGTGCCCTTCTATCAAGATGTTTTGGGCTTTAGTATTCCAATTTACGGACTCTGTTTCATACTGTGTGCGTCAGGTATCTACATTATTGGCCTTTTTTCATGCAACTTTTGTTCTATCTAACCCCTCCACTAGTTGTCCTGTTTTGGGGAATTTCGACCACCTATGGCTTTTGGCCCTGAAAAAGTGCATCATGTAGAAATGGCTAAGCGTCTCCCTCCTACTTTGGATCAGATACGACAAGTGCTTTTTAGACTGATGTTAATTGACAAGACTGAAGTGTTACAGCATATGGAAACACATACAACAAAATTTTTCGGTATGTGGATGACATTTTTAAAAGCTATTTTATCTCCTAATAAGTTGGAAGCTATAATAGACTCCTTCCGAGACTCTACATGGTATCACTTAGGGCTGTAGGAGTGATAACTGATTAAGCCTATCTGCCAGGAGCACTGGTGTTTTTCTAATGATAAGAGATGATATCTTGAGGTTTATGTACCTTCTGAGACGTTGTCCAGCATTCTATTTGTAATAATGGCTATGTTTATATGTGTGTTTTTGCAAAAGCAGATTTATTATAGGAGAATGTTAATTTGTTAAAATGTTTATTGTTCCTAGGGAAAAAAATTTTGAAAACATTATGTGGTGGTATTGTGGAACAAAAATATGGTAATGAACTTGCTCAAGTGTTTAAATGCCTGAACAAAAGCCCAACTTCAAATCATTACATGAAGTTAGTGTAAAGGATGGTAAGGGTAGATAGTTAAAGGGGACCGTAACAATACAGATATCTAGTTTCTAACAAAGCAAACAACGAGACACAACAATATAGATGATAGAATGAAGACAGCCACATGCTGGCCTTAATATTGTGGTGGTAATGGATGATATGGGTGGTCAGTATATATGTAAAAACAGTTTATAAAAATCTCACAATTTCCTTTGTATTTGTACATGTATTCCTTGACAATATTCTAAAACCCTCAACAATTTTAATGACTAAAATGATAATAAAAAACAAAATGGAAGTGGCACCTGGGTGTCTCTTACCTGGCTTCGGCTGATTTTCTAGTTGTGCTTCAGGCTGCTCACACCACAGTTTGTAATTTGGATTATTGAGGAAACGTTTGGTAAGACCACAACTCAGACATCCAACCACTGTCTGCCTTTGTCCTCTGCGTTCTGTGTGAAAAACAGCATGTTTCACAATTTTTTTTTAACCATTACTACAGAACTAGACCCAATTTAGTCAAAAGAATCACACTGACATCCACATGTCTAGAAATGTGTAATCATTATGGAGTCATTTTGCACTACGCAGACTTAAATCACCTGTCACTTTGTGTTTTTATTAAGTATTGAGGAAAAGGGAGATACAAAGCAAAAAGCTGCTGTGGAAATGACTGAAAACCCTTAGCAATAGGGAGACCCTGCTATGCTGATCCAGGTCTGTATACTTTCCCATATTTCGTGGGTGCTTAAAAAGCTGGAGCCAAAAAAATGCCTCTTTAAAACTGGTACAGTGCCCACGCATACATAACTTTTTTGTACCACCAGTGCCAGAAAGTGACATAAGAATAAAAATAGTATTGGTTATGGGCAACTTTATTGTATTGTTCATAAGTGTGACAGTTCTATAGATTTGTAAAGTATCAGAGTGGTGAAACTGTACTTTGGCAATGTCTTAATCTAATTGCTACTACCAAGTTCCTTGACTTACAGTATATGCAATATAATTTTTTATAAACCTACATACTCACACACCTACCTAGATTTTTGTTCAGCCATCTATTTATTAGACGGGGTAGATGGCTGAAATTTGATTTTAAAAGTCAAAATGTGTATGTAATTTAGCTTACCGTATCAATGATCTGAGTGTTTTAATGTGTAATTAAAATGGAAGCTAGGCTCTTCCTATGCATTTTTATACATTAATAGTTTTGCTTGAATGGCTAGTACAGCTTGGAAAAGGTTTCGTAACAAAACCTGTCATTCAGTAAAAGCAAATTAGAATAGCTTACTTCTTTGACGAACAGTACACGTGACTCCAGAAAGTAGAAGAGAACTGCATGTCTTACAAATAGTTCTTTTGATGGATGGATCCCTAAAAAAATAAATAAATTTGAAGAGGAAATGTTACAAAAACTGTAGTTATTATGCCTGTAAAAAATTACCTAACAATTATGTCGAGTCACTCTAGTGATGCGGTCTTTGGAAAGCATTGACTAGACATTTTTTTTTTTTAGATGACACACTGTTGACATTTAATATATTAATGCACCCACAAATTAAAACCGGTGTTGATTAAAACTTACTGTCTCAGGACTAATCTCTTGCTAACCATTCTTTCTGTATGGCAATAAAAACGGGCAAGTTCCACATTTTCAGGGTTTTGGGCCAAAACACAATGGGCAGCCTGGAGAAGAAAAAAGAAAAGAAAAAAGGATTGTTATATAAACTGAAGCACAAAAACAAATAACAGATTTTATTAGGCAAGGGTTTCCTCCTAACTATCAGCATGTCTATTTAACAGACAACATTTAATTGGGGTTATTTCTGCTAAAGGAAGGGCTTAAACGTGAATGGCTGCTAAATGTTTAAAAAGCAACTCCAGCAAAGAAAAAAAAAAAAACATTGTCAGTGGGGCTCCCCATGGAAACGTGATGATTCTCTCAGTTACATAATACACAAAATAAATAAGGTACCTTGATTGGAACGGTTAGGATTTTTGCATAATAAAATATATTTATATTACCTGGTAAAGATAATTCAGTCGCTGAAAAGCCTCTTTGTCCTTAATTTGACCAGCCATCTTCTGTAATGATAAACAGATACACATGTATAAAATGTAAGCATTATATAAACATTCACATACTACATGGTTCAGACTTTGCACCTTACACTTTGTAAACCAGTTGGTAAAGAACTATAGCTGATATTTCCATTCAATACCTTTTAGCTTCTGGGTGATAACATGATTGTATACAGTGCCTGTACCTGGTCAGAACCTCATAAGCAAACATATTTTTTTTTTAAACTCAAAAACAATGAAAGAGACCCTATCGCTAGATGATACACTTCAACAACACTCTTCCCTTAGGATTATAATTCCCTATTGTATATGCAAAGTTTGGAAGTTACTACTGTGTATCTCATAGTCATTGGCACAAACGTACTGACTTTGAAGCCCTGATTTTGGTACTGGAGCCTATATGGATGCAATATATTTGAGTAATGATAAGGAAGCAAACAATAATGGTCCATAGCTGTACTTTTGCCTATGCTACATTCTTGGATAAATCTACTGTACAAAAAAAGTTTGTTATTTAAAAATATCCTTTTATTAAAAAGGTCTGAAAAAAGTCCTACAACCGCTACAAATGGACAATGAGCTCATTCAGAATTTTTCAATGTATGCCAATGTACATTCCCTACTGCAGTGTGCTGGGCTGACAATCACCGGGAATGGCGATCCAAATGCACTTTATGTTGTCACCAGCACCAGAAATGGGTCAGGAAATTTTAAATCCAATGCGGTGTGATGATGGGATTCTTATCAAGAGGAGGGGTTTCGCAGCCACATTTATTAATAAACAGGATGTATATAGCACCAACATATTATGCATCATCGTACATTAAATAGGACACACACTAAAGCTGTACTTCGATTAATGAGTCTCAAGGTAGCAGCACCATAAAACAATAACATAAAATATCTCTCACCTAGGTCTGTCAGAAACAATGTATTTTATCGCTCGGTAATGTTGCGTTAACTCGCCTGGGAGCTCTGAAAACAGCTAGTCCCAGAATTTTATCACGTGTTTACCTTGGAGCACAAGGGGTACACATAGCTGGGTCAGAGGAAAGCACATAGGTCGGAACATTTCTTATTGACGGCTATGGCAATTGGTCTTCGGTAAAATGGCCGCCCCATAACCTTTAGTACTTACAATTGGAGACAGATTTGTGGCGATTGATTTTAGTAGGAAAGCACTGGAAAAGGAAATTAAGTCCCTGGGATGTGACGTTGCTTCCTGTGGTGCAGCAGCCATTTTGACTTTCCGTACTCAGTGACTTCGCTAGACGTTCCGATATTTGCAGTTCCTTGTGGCGCTGTCAGTGGCTCCGGCGCGCAAGGGAGCCGGAAGTTGGGCTGCGGTGAGCAGGACCGGCCACTTAGAGGTCGGGGGGCTGGCAGCGGTGCCCTCCTTCTGGAAGGATGTCTAGTGAGGAGAGCTACCTGGCCATTCTGCGCTATTTGACTAATGAGCGGGAGCCCTATGCCCCGGGCACCGAGGGGAATGTCAAACGAAAAATCCGGAAGGCGGCCGCCTGTTATGTGGTGAGGAATGGCACCCTGCACTATCAGCGCCGGCACCGGGACAAGGAGCGCTTCACCGAGCTTGAGGTGGTGCTGCAACCCGACCGCAGGAAGGGGCTCATAAAGGAGGCGCACATCGGGGAGGGAGGACTGCACCGCACCCGGCTCCAGACATGGCACCTCCTGTCCAATCGCTACTGGTGGAGAGGTGAGCACAGGGGGACACCAACTTCCTGCACACACTGGAGGGGGACACCGACTTCCTGCACACACTGGAGGGGGACACCGATTTCCTGCACACACTGGAGGGGGACACCGACTTCCTGCACACACTGGAGGGGGACACCGACTTCCTGCACACACTGGAGGGGGACACCGACTTCCTGCACACACTGGAGGGGGACACCGATTTCCTGC
>NC_092858.1:75788133-75790245 GCF_032062135.1 Pyxicephalus adspersus | reverse complement strand
GCAGGGGGGCACCAAGATTACCTATGACAGGTTTCTTTCCTGCTGTCACCTTTTCAGCAGGTTTTGTATCTCCTTGTACTGCTTATTCCTCTCCTAATATAAGCTCTGCTGTACAGGAGATCACAAAAGTCCGATGTGACATTTCAGATCCTTCCGATGCAATGCAAGGCTGCGAACAATTGCAGTTAAAATGATTCTGTTGCAGAATTTATGTTTTTCTGTAGATTGCCACAGTTTGTGTGTTTGTGAAGGGGGGATGAATTCAGCTCAGATTTACACACTGAAGTGATTATCAGGACAGATAACTCAACCATAAGGTTTTGATACTGAGAAATGTTATTGCTGCTCACAGCAGACATCCTGTCTCCATGGACAATACAGATCATTTACTTTAGTCACAGATTTTGGCACTAAAAAATAAATTATAGTAAATAATACAAAGCTGTCTCTGTAAAAGAAGAGGGGGCCTGCTTACCTCTTCTGCTGCCCAAACCCAAAAACAACCCTTCTGGGTGTGCTGATCTCTGTGTCCCCTGTTGGAAAGGGTTCTTTTCCTGCTGTCACAGTGACCCAGCCAGCTTTGTTCTCCTGGTGTCATGGAATCATAGTCAGAGATCTCTAGTCATACAATGGTATGGTAACACAGAAAAGGGGTAGATGGGGCAATGCTGGATCAGATCTATAGGTTGTGAAGATTGTAACAAGCTTACAGATAATGGCAGGGGGTTCCAGCCTGACACTAATGGTACATTCACAGACTAAATTTAAACCAGAATTCCAGTACATCTGTATTGGGATTGTCCCCTAACATCATTTAGTGTCTCACTGAACAACTGACTGGAGACACCTGCTGTTATTTCCTATGGGAGGGTTGCAGCAGGATGCCTTCACGTGTTCTCCCTATTGATTGTCCTGAACAGCAATGTGTGTACAGCACTCATTCATTCTACAGTCACTGGAAACAATCACTAAGGATGTGATCATCAGCGACAGAAATGTGACATCTGTACATTGCTCCACTCTGTGTCTCGCACACACAGGAAGTGTTCCTACTCCGATGCCCTACGGTAGGGCAGGTGGGGATAGAAGGAAGAAGAGCAGTACAGTTCAGCAGGCAGTACGGACAGAGAAGGTGCAGCTAGACTTTTTAGTTTTCACTCCGTATTATGAGACATGCAGAAATCTTATTCCTAATCCACTTCAATTTGTTCCATCAGGAATTTTAAAAGAAATGAAAGATTACATCAAAAAGTGCAACAAATGCCAGGAGAAAGTGGACCGATCACGCTTGACATACGACGCGTCTGAAATGCTGGAGGAGTTTGGGCTTGAAATGCATATGGAAGAGACAGATGAAGAAGCCAGCATCCCGGTGCCCAGTACCTGTGCTGATCCTAAACCTGCCAAGAAGAAGCCAGTGGCTAAGCATGAACTGGTCTTTGTGAGTATTCTTTTCAACTAATAAAAACCATAATAATAGAAAGAGAATTACATTTTTTTTCCAACGGTGAGAGACTTTATATGATTGAATTTGTGTTTACCTGAAGCATATTAAAGCTTCCAGTAAAATGGTGATTTATCAGCATCTGAGAGGGTTACTGACTGTCCAGTAGTCCAGCAGTGTTGGCTTTCCATATTGGATGAACCCTAAATGCTGCTATGACTAATTTCTGTTTGTTTTGGTGGGCTATTCTCTATTTTGTAAGTGAAATTATTTAACCCTCCTAGCGGTAATCCCAAGTGTGACTTGGTGTGGATTTTACATGCTAAAAGCGGTAATCCCGAATCACACTCGGGGTCGCTAAAAACATAAAAGAACCCACTTACCTTGTTCTGTTGGCGTCCCCCGGCATCCTGTTGGTCCCTGCAGGTCCTCGGGACACATCTTCTTTCTTTGATCCTCAGCCAGCGAATGCAGAGACGTTCTCTGGGGTTTCCCGGTGATGTTGGGGTGGGAGGAGCGGCTGGTAATTCAATACAAAATAGCTGTATTGAGTCCAATCCAAAGACATCTTTATAAAATATATTTAAATATACCGTGTTTCCCCGATGATAAGGCAGGGCCATCAAATAAGACAGCCCCCCCCTTTTTAGGTAAAAATGAAAAATAAG
>NC_092858.1:75772480-75787089 GCF_032062135.1 Pyxicephalus adspersus | reverse complement strand
ATGAACAATAACTGTGTACTGTAGTCTTCTTCATGGGTAAATAAGGCATCCCCCTGAAAATAAGCCCTAGAGCATATTTTGGCCTTCAAAAAAAAATAAGACAGTGTCTTATCATCGGGGAAACAGGGTATATGTATCATATACTATACATGCTATTGTACAGTTATATTACCAGTTTCTGTATTTCTTTTTAACAGATTTTTGTGTTTTTTTATTTAAAGTTTATTATTAAATTTATTACTTTTTTAAATATTGGACATATTTTGGTTAGTTATGCCTAAGAATAGGGCTACAATGTTAAATAAATTTCTATGCAACATGAAAATATGGACAGAATTAGAACGCTAGGGGGGTAAAATACTTTTTATAAAGTTTAAAAAAAACTGCTCATTGGCCATAGCAACAGGTTTACCTATCAGCGGGTAAAATAATGATGTTGCACACGCCATGTCCCTTGATCTGCTATTGTAGCCCCAATATAGGTCTGGGATAAAACTCCACCCAGGACACATAATCCAAAACTGTGCTATCATATGAGGATGAATATACCTAGACATTTCTAATTTTTTGTAGTCTTTTACAATGCTTTGACATGGGGTTAGAGTAGAATTGGCACAGAGAGGGGACGTACTTGGTGTGGCTGCTATAAAGTGAACATGTAACATATGCAAAGTTTATCTTTAACACTTTTTTTTTTTTTTTTTTTTTTTTTTTTTTTTACTGTAGGTTGATAGTAAAGGCGTAGTTAAGCAATCCTCTTGTAAACATAGCCAGGCTGTGCTTGATCAGTTAAACCAGCAAAGACTTGCTAATCAGTTCTGTGATGTGACACTATTCATCGAAGGAGAGGAATACAAAGCACACAAGTCCGTCCTAGCAGCCAGCAGTGAGTACTTCAGGGAACTGTTCATTGAAAAAGGAGCTGTATCCAGCCACGAAGCCTTTGTTGACTTGTCAGGTAGGAACCAAGATTTTTTTAATCAACCATTTTTTTTTAACATCAATTAAAAGTGGAACTCCTGGTCTTAATAGAAAACAGACAGGAGAGATGTTCAGCCTCCTTGGTTTTGTACCAAATCTATAAATTCATTGCAGAACATATTTCACAACTGATAATTTTTTTTTTGGCTTGAATTCTAGGGTTTTGTAAGTCTAGCTTTCTTCCGTTGCTGGAATTTGCGTACACTTCAGAACTGATCTTCGATTTCTGCAGTATGGCTGACCTAGCAATGCTTGCCCGCCACCTCTTCATGCATGAAGTCTTGGAAATCTGTGAATCAATCCATAAACAGATGGAGGAAAAGCAGCTCACTTTGTATCAACAGGGAGATGTCCAGACTGTAGCTTCTGAAAAGAATATGCTTAATGTCAATGTACAAGGGCCTGCACATGAAGATAAGTCCACCTCGCCAGTAGTGATTGAGGTGAAAAATGATCAACAGATATTGAGTGAAAATATGGAATGTCAGCCTGCAGCACAAACTGATTCAAGAAATGATATAATTGCCATTGCTTCACCAGAGCAAACTGCTAATACAACACAAGTGTCTGTTCAGCTTCCTCATGACAATGTTGCATCCACCTCTGCTGATGGCACCACGGCCTTGTACATTTCCAATATTCCAAATGTCTCTTCTGAGCTACAATCTGCAGTCTTTGTTCCTGCAGTGATCGAGGTTGCTTCTGTCCAGCCACAATCTCATCAGATAGTAGTTGAATGTCTAGATGCCCATGCTTCACCTCTCATTAACAAACCTACTTCTGAGGTGACAGACTGTGAAAATGCAGCTAAAGATTCTGAAGCAATTTTAAAAGACAATACATTGCAGACAGACATGGCAAACCCTTGTTCACCATCTGTGGAGGACTTAGAAGCTAATATAGCTGTTGCCCTTGAAGGAGATGCAGTAAAAAATAAAGAGAGTTCGAAGAGAAAACGTGGTAAAATGCCAAGGTCTCCAAACTCTCCCGGTGGGGTAATGACTGCAGCTGCAATTCCAGATAACAGCACAAACACATGTTCTGAAGGAGCTGCTGATGCTGAAGCAAGGACATCAACTGAGACTGCTGACTTCACAGAAGCAAGTGCTTCCTTCCAGGAGAGTCCCACCACCTCAGAAGGGGGCCCATATAAAGATAAGCTGAGAGAACGCTGTATTGAAGAAGGTGGATACATCCACATGCACAGAGGAAAAGACAAAAAGCATGCAAGCAGAAAGACAATCCAGAAGTCAGCAGTTCAACAGGTACACAATGTTAACTTTTTTCCCCCCTTTGTTCTGTGAAACCATATTACTTTTTCTTTAGTTGTTGGGCTGTCAATGGACATAGAGCATAACTTACCTTATGCACATTTTTGAGGGGATTTGTATGCCATGTGTTCACCCAGTGTCAGTTATGCCTATTGTTCCTGTAACTAAAAGGCCAGAGGCCACATATTAAAGTGTTTCCATCATGATTGAAGTATGATGAGTGTCATTTCTGTTTTTTAGAAGAAAATACTAGTTTTCAGGCTGTGCTTGACTTAAGTACTTACTTCCCTATCTCTAGACTTGTTCCAGTTTAGTTACTCAGGCAGCACTAAAAACCAAGTCATCACCAGCCATAAAACTAGCGATCTCAACAGGAGGGTACAGGAGTGGCAGTCCCCAAAATGCACTCATCATAGGCCCTTTAAAGATATGATTTAAATATTTTTTTTTATAATCAATTATGGCTTTTTGTGTTAGTAAAATATATCTTAAGACTTATAGTTACCAAAAATGTAATACAGTACTGGCAGGGTAGGAAGACTGCAAGAACACTGTGGGTATTAAACTGTAACATAAAGTGACGGTGGAAAAGCAAATTTTGGATACATATATTGTGTCATGACATGGTCCCCAGGACATGTGGGGATGTCTCTCCTTCCAGCCTGACCAATATGTGCTGCAGATAAATGAACAACAGTTAATATTATTTTATTTATTATTTTTTTTATAATACTACAATCTTGAAATTCCTAACAAAGCATTTTTGTTGTCTGCTAGGCTGCTAGAAAACTGGTGGAGAGGGGTAAGAAAAGGATGTTGCCCCCTAAAAATGAAGTTGAAACAGAAGAAGAGGAACACACATGTAAAGAATGTGGAATGGTGTTTGGCCGAAAATATGCCCTGATCATGCACAGTATAAAGCACAACCACAAAACGAAAGAATTCAAGTGTCCGGTGAGTTGTCTGAGAAAATGGTCATCACAGAGCTGTGTGTAGATATATTAACTTTTATTGTCTTTATAAATATGACACAATACAAATGTGCCAGTACTTGTTATGCAGTAGTGCAGACTCTCTGAAATTCACATCAACTGTGAAAACAAGGAGAGCATTTTTCCTGTTTAGGGGAAAACTAGATGTGGTGTTATAGAGTGTAGAACATTTATGTGAGGGGTCATCAAGCTCTCTTCTATACTGAATAGAGCTAAAGTGTCTTTTGAACAGGCTGGTCTAGAGGAATTTTTTTTTTTCATTTAAAACTATAATTACTAATTACTTGAATTACTATTTAATAAATGCCAACATATTGCAAAGCATTTTACATAGCCATGTCATAAAGTGTCCCTTTTAGAGGATACTACAACCTAATTTCTCTAGCAAAGGTAATCTTATGTCCAAAACATGGTCTAATCCCAGTATGAGGGAAGGCCAATTACCTTTCACTAAGTTTTTGGGATATGAGAGGAAACTGCGGTGCCCAGAGAAAATGCAATGGGAAAAACAGTGAGAACATACACATTCCCCATGCAGAGCCTTGGCTGAGATTTCAACCAGGAACCCTTGGTGTTGCATGGTGTGGTGCCTGTAGCTCTGCATTTTCATTTTGCGTTTTTTTAAGGGGCCACTTCAAAAATTGTAACATGTAAATTTAGTGTATTCTGCTAGCTTATTATAAACATAAAATATAAAGCTCTTTTTTCTTTGTAGCTGTGCAAGAAGGAGTTCCAGTACAGAGCATCATTACGAGCCCATCTTATAAGGCATTCGCGTAGAACAGAACCATCTGTTGTAGAGACAGACAGAGAAGCAAGTAAAGGAGCAATCAAGCGACAATACATTTGTGATATTTGTGGAAGAACACTTCCTAAAATGTGCTCTTTGAGAATGCATATGCTGAAACACACTGGGGTCAAGCCACATGCATGTCAGGTAAGTGTGACCTTACTATAAGAATAGCTCTGACCTCCCTCTATGGGTGCTTTTCAGCTGAAGTCCTTGGAACTAAACATATACTAAATGGCACATTCAATTAGTAAAGGCTGAAACTTTTCTTCAGTGGTACACCCACCCATACTTCTGAAAATGCAGAATTACTTCTTGTCTTGTTACTTATAAAGGTCAGCAGTGATATAAAAAAAAGACTAAATTCTTTTTAATGTTAGGATGACATTGGGGAGAGGAATTTGAAAACTTTTGCTGCATTTTTAATGTTTTATCAGAAGAGTTTTATCCAAGCAGACATCATGTTTGATAAGTTTTATAGAATTTTGCAGACTGAATTCTTTAAAATTTTGTGTGTTGGGGTGATATAAGTGGGTTTTCCAGAGCACCTTTTCACTGCCTGCATCCTTCTCCTGACTATTGTGAGCTGGCAGTCAGAATGGAGCTGTTAAAGTCCTTTCTAACTCTAAGTGTGACTAGCTGGAGGTCCCATATAGATTTCCCCATTTATGTAGTTATATTTACTTCAAATAGAGACCAATTTTGAAATATGGCCTGGCCCCCTTTTGCATTGTAGTTATTCTGACACTAGCTTTTATTGGCTTTTATACTTTTTGAAGCACTGATTTAACACAAGAATGTACAAGTCAGGTGTTCTTATCTGCATACTGCTTTTAGATCAATGATTAAAACAGTGTTATCCCAGCCCCTTTTAGATGGGTGCACCACCCAGCACTTTTCAGTAAGCACCTGCCTACAGCGTCTTTCCACCCAGCCCAAAACATTTTCTGGGAAGAATACTGGATTCAAAGTATTAAAGCCTAGGGAGTTGGCATGTAAGCAAGGCTAGATTTTGCAGAATGAGCAACGAGCAATGTAATGTTCAATGTTTGCCCGCTCAAATGCTGAACTTTAAAATAAACCTGTGCTGTTCTGTGCAAGACAGATAACCTGTTCATTTTAATGCTAGCTTGATTAGCCTCACATATAGTCCTGAGGAGTCTTTCACTATCTCCACAAGTGATCAGTCACCATTTATCAGCATTCATGAGAGGGAGGGAACTAAAAATCTAACTCTTTTACTGATTTTCCTTTTCATCCCTGTTATAATTTTACCAGAATTGCCAATAAAATGTTGATTTTTTTGCTCTTTTTTAGATCTGTGATAAGACATTTACACACAAACATGGCTTAAAGATGCACCAAGCTTTGCATGAAACAGAGAAGCGGTTCAAATGCAGCATGTGTGACAAGTCTTTTGTGACCAACCGCAGTCTGCAAGAGCATGTGAGCACACATACAGGTAATGTGCTATTGACTTGGTACTTGTTACCTTAACTAATATTTTAATATGGTACTTCAGTATATGGCTGAACACACTGTAAATGTATTTGGGAACCGTTTTATTGACATAAGGAATTTGTATATTTATCACAATGTAGGAAGTATTGTAATGTGAGCTGTCTGAACCTTGAATAAAATGTATTAGCAGTTTGGTGATTCTGATTAGTTGTCCAGTGAAAATGTAAAAGGTTGGAGAGGTGGCATCAGGGAAACCAAAGCTTAACCACTAGTGGTGTTGCCTGGTTATGCAGTGTAGCAGGATTGTGTCAATTCAGGAAGTTCAATCTTAAAAGAGCTTTAACTTTCACCCACTCTCTTATGACCAAATGTCTGTATTGTCACAGGAGAAGGGGAAAGAATGTAACGCCATACCTGGAAGTACTATTTTCTTCTTCTTTTTTTTTTTTAACCTGTATATTAGATCAGTATTTAAGTTGTTGTTTCAGTATGTTTTACGAGTTGTATTACGTGTAATTTCTCATGACATTTGTACATAGCTGGGCAGATTTGCTCAGTACATGTTAAGCCTGAGCAGTTCTTTAAGGCTTAGTTTGAGAAATGTAAAAATAACTTTCTTGACAGTTTGCTAAACATTCCTTTGTTTTATATCCCCACACTGCAAGGAAAATGCTCATCAAGGTCTGTGGGTGATGTAAAGATATTGTTTACTTGCCTCAGTTACCAAATGCTAGCTACCCCTGTGATCAACTCTCTGCAGCCTTTCCAATAAACTGCCTTTGCAGGGGCCATAGGCACAGACCTCATTCTATACATTGCATGACTAAAATCTGCATTTTAGGCAGGATTGATGAAAGCCAGTCTGCAACTTAGAGATAGGATGGGAAAGAGGTACAGATTTGAGCTCCACACTACAGTAGATGTGCCGAAAATAAACTATGCTTTCCTTCAATGGCCTTATAGTGTGCCAAAGTACACTTTCAGTAGGTGTTTGTTGATCAAAAATATGACTTTACATTTTTTTTTATATAGGGGAGACAAAGTATGTCTGCACAGTGTGTGGCAAAATGTACCACAGAGCATCTGGACTCAGTAAGCACCTTAAGAAGCATAGGCCTAAGGCGGATGTTCAGGAATATCAGTGCACTCAGTAAGTGTACATTGAGAATACTTGCAAGATTTAGATGTTTTTATTACAAGCAAGTCATGACTTTATTTATAACATACTAGCTTTTCAGTATGTGCAGTTGTGTCAGTTTAAGCAGAACTAGGCAGCAGGTGAGATACTTAACGTACAAGACCGCATAATATGTTGGAGCTTTATATATACAGTTTAACAATATTAATACAGGCAAATACAACAGCTGCACAGCTTTGATACATAATTACTTTATATAATAAATATTGAAGATACAGGTAGTCCCTGGGTTAAGGACATTGGGCATATGGACTCCTAGATACTAACAGGGTTTCCCATACCTCCTGTGCAGGACAGTGGTTTGGAGGGGGATGGTTTGCATGACTTGCAGAAGAAATCTTTTGCTAAACAGCTGAGACTGAGCTCTTCTGCAAGCTCTTGTAACTCTTTATTGTCCAAGACAAATTCTGCAGTTGTCTCTTTTTGCATATCAAAGCACAGCTTGCTCCAGAAGGTAATGAATGTCTAGGCTCTATAAAGATTTTTTTGTTTGTTTTTTTGCTTTGTTTGTGATTAGCTCACAGTGAGGATTTTATACAATAACTGACACCGTGCTGCCTAATATTATGTTGAGACAAACATCTGTCCTAATTGCATTTATTAAAATAATGTACCTGTTCTGACTTACATACAAATTCAACTTAAGAACAAACCTACAGTCCCTATCTCTTATGTAACCCAAAGCTTTGTGAGTAACATGGATATAATGGCTTGGATTGAAAGCTAAATTGCATTCATTATGAAGGAACATACAAATTTTTCTAAGCTTCCAGCAGCGGCAAAAAATGTGTAGAGAATGCAATTGTTTTTTTTTATTGTATTTCTGCATGGTTATTATGACTTATTGTATACAGATGTGAGAGAAGTTTTTCTGAAGCTCGAGATTTACAACAGCACATGAATAAACACCTTGGTGTGAAGCCGTTTGAGTGTGAGATTTGTGGAAAGTGCTACAGCTGGAAGAAAGATTGGTATTCTCATGTAAAATCTCATTCTGTTACCGAGCCATACAGGTGAGAACCTTTTATAGAATTTGATGTAAACTTTATGATATATATTATATGTATGATATAAATTTTATATGATATATTAAGGCTTAAAAAGCACTGGATCCTTGTAATTAAAATAATTAGGCTGTATTGCCTGTATATTGTACAATGCATGTAAAAATGTATTTGTGTAGTGTAACATGCTGCAGCATGTGGACCCCCTAAATTTCTATCACCACCACTATCCGAGTTGAAGAAACTACTGATCTCTTGCTATCAGCTTTTCATTACCACTTCTCCTAAGCAGAATTAAACCTTTCTTCTGCATCTCTTGCTTAGTGACACTTAAGCAGAATAAAAATACAGAGCAGCCTTGATTAGTTTTAATGTGTTGGAATTTTTTAATTCATTTTAGTATGTGCTTTTCTAAATATTGATTTCAAATTTTTACAGGTGTAATATTTGTGGTAAGGAATTCTTTGAGAAATCACTATACAGAAGGCATGTGAACAAGGCCACTCATGGAAAGAAGGGAAGAATAAAGAGAAACGTTGAACGGGTTTGTACCCACTGCGGTAAAGTTTTTACACAGCTGAGGGAGTTCAGAAGACACGTCAACAATCATGAAGGTTAGAAGATAATCCTGTACCTTCTGTACAATTTTTTTATGATGGGGAAAAAACAATGTGTTCTCACAATGCAGGTTGCAGGTTTTATACTGGATGTCAAGACATGTAATAAAGACCTTCCTGCCCAGATATTTTGAAGACAGAACTAAAAGTATTCATTTTGGTAGAAAGAAATATGCCAACTCACTGGTTTGGAATTCTTTTTGTAGTGGGACGCTTCTTTTCAGATCCTTTGGGATTTTTACACTGCAGTACTAGCAAGCACCCATCATACACAGAGTTAACTCGGTAGATCCTGCACTCATGTCAAGACTTTGTCCCTGTGGGATACATGCCAATCAGTGATCATCTTCCCCTCTAACCCCCCCCTTACTCCTTACACATACCTTTCTCTCAGTCTTCTCCATACCTCTCACACTCTTCCTCCACTTTCTTTCCTCTATTGCTAGTTCCCTGTATTCCCTGCAATTACCAAATTCCATTTATGGATTTCCCCATGATCAGTTCTTGTAAAATGGCACACAGTGGAAATAAACGATATGTGCATAATGTTGTCTGTTAAATTAAAATATATAGGTGCCCACACTTTCTCTCTGATGCTTCAGTAGACATCAGGAATTCTAATACCAAAGTTTAATTTTTGACAACCTAAATAATCCTGTCCCTCCTGCATTTCTATATTTTCCATTGATGTGGTTGGCTAGTAGTATGGCAGGATGGAAGGTGCTTAGAATTGAAGCAGGAAATTAATTAGAATTTGGTTAATCCTAAGGTAATAATATGCATTTAAGTACTTTTATTCACCGAATCATGATTTGCACTTAATTGTGCTGGTTGAAGGCTTTCATTAAAATCTATTGAGTGATTTTAAAATCAAGCATTACATACACAAATCTGGAGTTGCATAAATTACAGCAGGTGGTGATGTATCATATTTGCTTGTTTTAAAATGAGGCTCTTTTTGTTTTAGGCGTAAAGCCCTTTGAATGCCTGACATGTGGAGTGGCGTGGGCAGATGCTCGCTCTTTAAAACGTCATGTAAGAACGCACACAGGGGAACGGCCCTATGTTTGTCCTGTTTGCAATGAAGCCTACATTGATGCCCGCAATCTTCGCAAACACATGACCAAGTACCATAGCAACTATATACCCTGCAAAATTATGCTTGAAAAAGACAGCCTACAGTTCCACCACCAAGGAACTCAAGTGGAACATGCAGTCAGCTTTGTGCCAAATGAACTGGTGGAGACACAGTCGGAGGTCATAAGTGAAGAAACTGAGACTGTACTATTAGCAGAGAATGTAGTGGATCCAGTAGATGAAGTTACTGCAGCCTCCCAGGAATGTCCTGTGTCCTCGCTCACTGACCAAAGCATTATGCAGGTGGTAAACTATGTGCTGGCTCATCAGGGAGCTAAACTTGAAACTGATCAATTGGAGACTGTGGAAGTAGAGGTTGACCATGTTTCTGAGGTCCTTTGACATAGCATTGTATAAGATGTTGTTGTATATACTGAACCACTTAATACAATCTCCATGCAATTAAGTATGCAACCCATAAGTGTAAGACTTCAATAGTTTGCTTATGCTTTGTCTTTGTATATATTCCAGTTTGCGATGTTCTTCTTATAGCTGTACCATAATTCCAGTGCAAATTGTAATTTTTTTTTTTTTAGTAGGTTACAATTTGAGCCTTTGTTCGTCAGACATGATAAAATAAATGTCGATTTCTTTTCACTTCGACTTGCAAAATTGTCCTTAACACCTTCTGGCTTTTTAGTTCTCTGTAAAACTCCAGGTAAAAGTACCTGTTGGCTGAAGATTGGATAGGTAAAATGGGACAATTTTTCAGCAAATGAGTAAAAGTTTGCCTTTATTTACTGTTAGTGTACAAAAATGCTAGCATGTTGTTGACGTGTAGTAGGGAACTCAAATGCCTTAAGAAGAGTTCTCTATGCTCCATGAGTGTACTGGTCTCTGGTGATTTCTGTCTCTGCCTTTAGACCTCTCAGTGTTTATATTCCTTTGTTAGTGAATAATAGAAGGCAAGAGACCTGTAAATACCCTGGAAACAAATATTTATATTGGGAACTTGGAACTCTAAGCTCATAAATGTGACCCTGAGGAGTACCGGACAGCTTAGTAATTAGGTAGCATACTGTTTGTTTTCTGGCCCCCTATTTAGGGTAATTCTAGCTAACAGTTGCCTTGGGCGGGTGGAGTTTCACCAACAATTCTGAGGAATAAACCATTTTATCTTCCCTATAGGTTGCTGGTTCCATATAAGCCTAGGTGAGACTTAAGTTGAGCCATGGTACATTTTCAGGATGCTGATTGTCTTCTCTTAAAATGGATGTTGGAAATGTTCTTCTCCCAGCTACATAAGCGAGCAGCAGGAGAGTTTTTGGCACCATATTTGAAGGTCCCACAGTGCCTTTTGCACTTATTAGAAGCATTTATACTGGCAAAACTTTGACTAAAAAATGTATTTTCATCAGAAATACTACTAGTCTGGTATATGCGTCTGTTCTTTAAAGTGGAACTAAAGCCTGCTTTATAAAATACATAATCTGGTAGATGGTTATTACAGAATGAGACCGGCATTGGGTGTTCTGCAATAACTGCTCATACCTGCCTGACAAACACCCAGCTGTCAAATTTTGGTGGGTGGATACCCAGCAATCCTGGCTTCCCTTGGCACATGCCAAAGAAGAATTAAACGAATTTCACATGCTTGCGCAAGAGTTACATTATTCCAGCAAGCAAATCAATATTGGTGAAGATTGTAAGGGGAAAAAAGAAAACAAGGACAATCTACAGTGACTTGTGATGGAGCAAGGATAGGGGAGTATCACAAGTTTAGTTCCTGTTCAAGGGTCAATTCACACCAGCAACATTAGGTTGTGTTGGCCAAAGCAAGAACAAGGCAATTTACCCTATAAGCTATTGCTTCAGATCCCTATTTAATGTACAGCGCTGTGTAAAATGTTGGCGCTATATAAATACTGTTTATTATTATTAAAAAAATATCAATGTGTTGTGTTAGTGGGCGCTGGGAAAAAGTTGGTCATGAATTATTGCAGTATCATTATTACATGTTAATACATATTAGCACACTTGTAGGGTGAATGGGCCCCAAGAAAAAAGACAACAGTACAAATGAAAAACCTAAGGTTGAATATAAATCTTAAACATGTTTTACTGTTTCAGGCATCTTTCTGGATGTCGTTATATAAAACAAATATAGTTTGTAATATGGTAAGCCACTCAATTGTTTCCAGTAATGGCTGCAGTTCCATCTCTAAACTGAACTCTGCTCTTCCTATAATTTTTCAGACATAGACGAAGATAAAGCCATGACAACGAATAATCTAAAATACAAGTGGAAGAAAAAAAGCAGCCAATTTGGGAAATTTTTTTTTTCTTTTTACCTGACAAGGGCGATTTTCTCATGAAGGAACATGAATTAACAGCATTTAAAATCCATAAAGAAGGCATTTTGTAATTTAATGCTATTAAAATTATTTTTTCCATTTTTTTGGGTTTGCTGTATTTATTCAAAAAGGGCCAAAAAATAAACAATAATAGAAACTTACAGGTGGTCTGTACACCCTTAGTGTATAGGGGCCAACAGTGTCATTCTTTGATTCTATAATTGGCTGGACAAAGTTACATTTTTTTGCTGCAAAAGAAATTAAGTTTTTGTCATGTTGACTCCTAATAACTGACCCTGCAGCTTTCTTCATTAAAACAAGTAAGAGCTCATTTAAAAAGTTGTGGTAAAGCTGCACCACAACAAAAAACACCAATCTATGCTTTACTAACTAAAGTGCCTTACCCTGTGCTGATTAGAGTATCTGAACCCTCTGTAGTATTATAAAAATGAGCCTGATGTTAGGAGGAAGAGTGTATGGTAATATGTAAATGACACCCAAGACCTGCTCTGGTTGTTATAGTAAAGGCTGACTCTTCCATTAAGAAATCTAGAAAGGACATACACAAATGGCAACTTCTTTAGAAGGGAAATGGGTAGTAGGGACTCTGCGACAATGTTTGTTAACATCCTTGCAGTGTACATAAATTACAAACATTTCTTTATCATTAAAAGTGGATTGCACTCTAATACTATGAATTATGAACACACAGCAATGACTTCAACTGGTGGTAAAATTTTCTGAAATCCCTGGACAGCCACATTAAGTTTGGATTTCTGTCCTTATCCTGAAATTGTAGTTTTGCCACCTGCCTCCTCCTTGGTTTCTATCAACCTTTTTGTGGCAGATATTACCAGATCTCCTGTTTTCCTATGCTAGTTGATAAAAAATAATTGAAAAACAAATTGTTGCCATTGCAACCACGGAATGGTAAGCTGCAATTTATACACTTTTTTTTGTTCTTTGCCTTAATCAGCACTTAGAGTGTTTGCTGAAAAAGTCAATCTATGAGTATAGGATATGGGAGATTCCACTGTTAATCTCTCCTTTTCCTAAGGATATGTGTCAGGTTATAATGCTAACGCACTGGATTTAGTAGATTCTGATTCACTAACCTGGGACCATTTTGGTGGTAATGAACGTTAAAACTTGTTGAAAGCTTGCTTGTTCCAGGTCAGCGACTCAAAAAGTTCTGAAGTCAGGTAACTAGCTTTTTTTTTTTTATAAAAGCAAACCAACAACATGATGTGCCCTGTTCTTCTCCCATACCCAATTTCATTTGGTTACAATTACAGTGGCCTCCCTTTTACCTGTGCCCCATATAATTGTGGCTGCAAGATGTGCAAGATTTGAATTGGCAAGCCATGCCCAGTGACTCTGCTTACCCGGTTACTTGGCTATGAATAATCTGCATATGATAAACCCTTTAGCTTATCAATAACATTCAGTATGCCCACCCCCCACCACCATTTCTTAGTGTTTTTCTATTGGTTCCAGTTCTGACCAAGCAAAGCTCCACAATATGAGGCAGTACAAGCACGACAAAGATTCCAACCATTACCTGTTGTAATTAAAACTAAATTTTGTGTTGAGCTGGAATTTGCATGAAAATGCCACTAGACAGAAAGAAAGCAGAATTTTAACAATTATACCACGATACTTCATATTTTTAATTCTGAAACAAATTCATTTTGATTACAACCCCCAATGATGTACAAAACAGGTATGTATGTCTGACTAAGGGCAGGATACAAAACATATACACACTTTTTAGGACAGAACAACAAACGTCTTTATTCTCACTGACAAATGAAAAAAAAAAAAACTAGACAGACAACAGAACATCTGAAATCTGGATACATAATAAACCACAGATATTTTACAGATATTCCAGTATTAAAAAGAGAAAAAAACACGATCCATTTGCAAAGATTTCCATCCATAAAAAAAACGAAGATTCTGAATGCCAGAACATATGATCCTATAACTTTTACATGAATATAGAAACCTTTAGTTTTTTTTCACAGGATCTAACTGCGATTTGATATTCCGTTCCCATAGTTTCTGGGTATCTGTAAATCCATGCTTTCCTTTGTTAAATGAATTTGGCCCTGCCGATGTTGGGGTGTCCCTAAAAAAAAGTTTGACAAATGAACAAATGTTATAGCAGTTTATACACTAGAGGACATTTCATAAAACATACTAATTTTTCCCCCTAATTTAATGACACATGAATAAAAAGAGATGGCTATACCACGATTTAAACATTTTATTACAATTAATTATTGGAAGATTCCCAGAAACTACTAGCAGCATGGTGGCAGGTTCCAATCCCAGGCAGGACAATATCTGCATGGAGTTTGCAGGTTCTCCCTGTGTTCTGGGGCTTCTCCCAGACTGAGTTAATGACACATGACTATAGTAGGGACATTAGGATTGTAAGCAACTTTGTGGGACAGCTAAGACTATGGACTTTATACAGCCCTATGTAATATGTTGGCGCTTTATCAATACTGGATAATAATAATATACTATTGCTAGGTTGGGGCAATTTTATTTACAAGTTTCGATACAGAAAAAACATTGACTTATGTGTTGTTGACATAAACCATCCCATAAGCAATGAGAAGAAAGAAGTTACCGTATACAATAAAATATTCACTGACTGTCTACACCTTCCAATATCAGTTACAACACATACAAATATTGAAAATAGAAACCTTTCAGTGAATTAAATAAAGTTGAGTTAAGGCAGTCTGTATTCCATCAGACAGTATATACAGTTAGGTCCATAAATATTTGGACAGAGACAACTTTTTTCTAATTTTGGTTCTGTACATTACCACAATTAATTTTAAATGAAA
>NC_092858.1:75741362-75769563 GCF_032062135.1 Pyxicephalus adspersus | reverse complement strand
CTTGTCAGCGTTATGTAAGTGTTTTAAGCACTAACAACAATCTTTTTTTTTTCATTTTTTCATTAAAAAAAGCCACTTGAAAAAGAATGATACATACTGGGGGGGGGGGGGGGGGGGGGTGCATTACAAAGTTTGAAAAAAGTATGGGGGGGGATGTAAAAGGAGAAAGAAAGGTGGCAGAGAAACTTTTTGCTAAGAGAATGTTGCATGCTGAGTTAATGTTGCAAAATGAAAGTTGGTACAAAAGAAATCAAACGTTTTTCTACCCACCCAACCCACGCTGTTTTTCTGTATGTTCATTAAACTATAATAGGTTATGATAAGTGTGAAAATGGATCTACTCACATCATCTTCATCATTAAACACTGCAGCTACGGTGCTCTTTTTGGGAACAGCAGCAGGAGTTACATCCTTGAGTTTCTAAATGAAGGAAATTAAATGAAAGAAAGATCATTTCTATATCCGATTTTCAATTTAAAACAAAATGGTTCTGCTTTATTGCATTAAATACTATTTAAAGTTAGAATAATAACATTGTATAGGTGCTACACTTAATTTGTGTCCCAAATTTCTGGGTAAATGAATTTTTGCACAGCAAGTTTTCACTGTGGTTTCATTCTTTGACCCTTACATCACTTTAGGGAGAGTGAAAGGACAAAGCCACAGCCTTAATTCTGATCAATCAGTTTAGTTTCTTGGAATGACTATATTAACCTCCCTGGCGGTCAAATTCTGTCCGTATTTTTATGACAAAAGCAGTACATAAATTGCACAGAAATTTATTTTACATTGTAGGCCTATAATTCCTAGGCATACCTCACCGAAATATGTCCAATATTTAATAAACTTTAAATAAAAAAAAACACAAAAATCTGTTAAAACAAGGGTGCAAAAAAAAAAAAAAAAAAAATTGTGAAAGCTGTAATATAACTTTACAGTAGCATGTATAATATATGTATAATATATATATATATATATATATATACACACATATACACACACACACACATGTATATAATGATTACTTTGTATTCAATACAGTTATTGTGTATTGAATCCAATACAAAATAATTTGAATTTCCAGCTGCATTCCCTCGCATGCACCAACGTCACTGGGAACTTCCGGGGAACGTCAGTGCACTTGCCGGGGGTAGATCAGAGGAAGAAGACGTGGCCTGAGGATGGGACCCGAAGGGCAGGACCCCGGAGGACGTTGATGGAACCAGGTAAGTGTTTTTTTTTAATGTTTTGTGTGTGGCCACACTCAAGCTTACCGCTCAGGGGGTTAAGTATGCTGACCCTAGGACACATACATGGGAATTTTTTTTTTTTTTTTGAAGCACAAAGTAAGGCTATGTATACATGTCAGATGATTCTTGTCCAATAATCACCTCAGGGCTGACATCAGACAAGAATCTGAGCTGTCTACAGTGCTCGTCTTTCCGTCATCTGTCCTGGCGGATCCATGGATGATGAATGATCGTAATGAAAGTGAAGGGGAGAGAGCTACAGAAAGGTGCCTCTCCAAAATCCCCCCCCCCCCCTCTCCATAGAGCAGAATGGCTCATGAAAGATGATTTCCAATCACAACATGACAACTTTTGCACATGTGTACCCAGCCTAAGGGTAGGATGAAGTTAGACAATGCTCTCTGGAGTGTGTTTGCATATATAAATATCTTCATATAAAAGTGCTTAAAGGTAGCACAGATGTACTTCACACTTACAATAGTTAAAGCGGAACTTTCACTAAAAAGAAAAAAAAATACATCACTTACCTATTGGAAAAAGCCCTTGATCCCTTGGCAAACCAAGTCCAGCGTAGTTTAAACAGCAGGCGTCTTCAGCAGGCGTGATCTATGTATCCCATGAGGCCGAGGCTTTCCCTTTTAGTCCCCTTAGCCACCCTTTTATATAAGGCATGTGGTGACCGATCGGCTTTAACTATGGTATACAAATCTGCAATAATCTTTGACATTACAACCCATGCGATGGGGTAATATTTCATGTCTTACTTACAGTACCACCAAGCTTGATTGATATGGATGATGACTTTTTTCCAATCTGACTTCCGACAGCAAATCCAATCTTGGAAACTTTGGCTGGACAGGGCTGTGTGCTGGACTCCTCAGAAGATGTATCTGCCGACCTTTTTTCTGCATTACGACTTGAGCTTTCCCCTCCATTGCTGGAAGAAACAGTCTTAGTTTGCACTTCATTTTCTGCCTCTTCTTCTGGTCCTGGTGAAGTTGAAACAACTTACCAAGATGAGCATTTGGTTACAGGGCTGAATGATGGGAACAGCAACCACAAAAGATACCAAAATGTACCTTAGTATTAGTGTAGGCAAGAAACCCACACCAACATATTTACAGGGTAAAACTTTATGAATACAGTACATCAAAATTAAATTCTAACTGCATATATAAAAGTATATTCATATAAAACCAGGCATTGAATGAGACTTGGGGCATACTAACAAGTTTAATGTTGGGAACACACATATTTGTATCTGATCTGCTTTGTCTGTAATTCAAATACATCTCTAAAGAAATGCAAAGCCGGTCCAATGCAGCCCGTGGCACCATTGGTATGATGGAAATCTGCTGACCTACACTTTATGTCTAATTCTGACTTGAAGTAAATCAAAGGTAACATTTTTTTTTTTACAATCAGTGTTCAACCCAGGTGGGAAAAAAACTATAGGTGGGTGGTGGACCCTGTATTGTAACCCAAGTCTTCAGTAACCACCCAAAACCAGCCGGATGCTTACTGAAGAGTGGCGGGTGGTGCACCCAGCTAAAAGGAGCTAGGGAGAACACTGACAATTGAAATGAATGGTGAAGGAAATGAACCCATATCAGGTTTTTTACAGATACTCCTCATTTAACAATGATATTTGGTCCGAACAACCTGGTCATTAGGCGAGGAGTATAGAAAAGAGCCTATCTGCAGAGCTGCAAGTAAGCAGTGTGATTGAAAAGTTCACAGACAGCCTGCAGACCCGGATCGAGGAAGATCAGATGTACACAGGAAGGAAGATGAAGCTGAGAAGAATAATGAGGAGACGCTGCCTGTCTGTATACTTTAAAGTTCTTGTACTCGTCGGACAGCCGGACAAAAATGTGAGTGGTCACTAACCAGGTATGTGGAATACCTGTAGTGTTGTCCCTGCCTTCATTACTTTCTTTAATCATCAAATGTTACTGGAATAAAAATGTGGGAAGCACATTTATCTCAAAGAAAAGAGATCCTCTTACATAAGACCCATAAAGACCCTCAATACTTATCCCTGGAAATATTTTATCTGTGACAATAGGACAGACAAACACTGTTCTGTTGTATAGAGAGGGGAAGAGGAGTAAAAGGTGTTGGCTGCATTAGAAAACAGCAGCAGACATTCATATTGGACATGAGAATTGGCTATACTGACTATAAAGGGCTGGTGGGCAATCAAACACAAGACAAATAGTTGTGCTCATCTCAGTCAAAGATCTGACATGTAGGGTCCCCGGATGTTGTTCATTAATCAGCCATGGCAGATTAACCAGAAATGACTGCCGTTCATTACTATAGGGAGAGCACAGCCGGGTGCTGCCCCCCCTTTGCACAGAACAGAATGGAGCTGTGTGTGCAGGGCTCGTTCCTTCATCTGTCATGAATGATCATGAAGTCATCTCCACCGCCATCCCTCTGACATGTATGGGGCAGCACAGAGTTTGTATAGAGCACCGCACACAGTGTCCGCGCTCCTCTTATATTGCCATGGCACCAATATGTTATCAGGGATCACATGAGGCACTGCCTGAACCATAACAGGACAGGGCTGGGTCTGGCCCAGGTGATTGTATTAGTAGAACATTCATACCTTAGCAATACAATGTAAGATGCCAGGTATACTCATCCACCTACCAGTACACTATGCTGTTATTAGGTGCACATTGATTATAAAGCAGTGTGATGTGCCCAGGACACATGATATATCTGGCAATGGTCAGCCACACATTACACTACGCCCACACACACAATGACATATAGAGCTCCGTCTGTGTGCACGGCCATTAAAGTCCAGCAGACACTGCACATGGAATCACATTCTCTCCATATCACCTCCTTGTCTCCCCTTCTGATCCGCCATCTTCTAGGCACCAGTGACGTCACTGCATCAACACCACCAGTCCCGGGTCCTCCCAAATATCATAGAGAACCAACCCACTGGTACAGATTTTCTGCCGCGTATACAAGACTGGGCAGTCTCTATTGTTAAACCGAGAATTTCCGGTTTGACAAAACTTTATTTTATGTGTGCAGCGTTGGTGTCATACATTGCAAGCGTTGTCAGAGCGTGTTAGTGTGGCACGTAGATATCTTGCTGCTTCTTACGTGTATTTTCCCATAGGAATCGCTAGCCACACGTCACTGGGCCTTGGAGACAGTAAGCAGTGATCACTGTGGTGCAGTCTCCATAGGTGAACTTTTATGGAAGTTAGTCAGCTGTTATATATTTGCATCTTTGGGGCTCATTTGTAACCAATACATCAGATTTAGGTATTGGTGGTCGTAAAGCCAAATCCTGACATTGATTATTATTGTCATAACGCTGAACTCAAAGTACATGAGAGCATTCCAAACCTTAATTCTAAATGAGGAGAGGATTCATTGCTGAGCTTTGTTATGGAAGTGTGACAACTAGATACCTTGAGTTTTATAAGCCCACCCACCATATCAATATTCTTACCTAGAATGGATGACTTAAACGTTATTCACTAATTGGCAAATGTTTTAAATTATAGACCATTGTCAGCAAAATCCAGGTTTGCTGGGTCACCCAGATACTCCCAAATGAGTCTATGTGGAAAGCTTTAATAAATCTGGCATAAGGAGTTTTGTGATTGGCCAAGAAAAAAATAGCAAATCAGTGAATAGGAACCACTGTTCATGATTTGCCTTTTTCTGCATACTTTATACAGTGGGAAGGACATCAGGACAAAAAAATTGTTATGGTGACAGGAGCTGTAGGCAACTCTAAAGTGCTTATAACAACACACCGCAGACAATAGTTTTTTTTTTTAAATTTTGAATTTACCTTGATTTTGTTACTTGGTCCTGGTTGTTTATTTGTCAATAAGGTTTTCTTTTGCTTTGGCTTAATTTAGGCAGTAATTTAATCTGTGCTTGTATTTGTCTTCTATTGCTGACAGACTTATTTTGTCCCCATAATGGCAAAAACAGCAGAAGTAAACTAAATATGGGGGGGTTAACTGGGAACATTTGCCATGATGTGCAAGTACACACAGCTTATTAACATATTATGGAAAGCTCACCTTGTTAAAGTAATGGTCGTTCCCTTCTCATCATTGATCTTTTCTTTTCCCGGTTTGGCCATTCTAAGCTATCTTGATTGACAAGTGTTAGTGTGACTTTTCAGCACATGTGTATCATATTCTCAGTGTTACCCTGGGAGCACTGTGCAGAAGTCATAAATGACTCACAATGTTTGCTCTTCTTCCTCTTTAAGTCCTGCTGAACTGTGTGTACTAAGTATTTTTAAATGTAAAAATACTTCGCTGTCCTCGCATGCCCAATGTTCACACACCGGGTATGCAGATGCCGGCCAGGCATCGCTAGGGGAAGAAGTTGCCGAGCATTGCTGGAGGTCGCCGCTGGAACGTGGGAACCAGGAAGGACTGGCAATTCCATCCCGAGTGTGGCTTGAGGTTACCGCTTTGGATATGAAAAATTTACCCGGAACCACACTCGGGATGACCGCCAGGGAGGTTAAAACTAATTCCGGTACTTATATTACTTGTCTTTTTCCAACAAAGACATAACTGGATACAAAAGGCTCTATTTGTCTTCTGTTTTTAAGTCATCATTAAAACACATGTGAATGTGTAAAAGAAGTTCCAAATCCAATTCTATTTAAGGGACAAGCCACATAATGTAAACAAAAAACATATATGCAAAGTTCTCAAATTTGTGCTTCACACCATCCCCCTACCAGCCACTGCAGGTCACAGTGGGAACATATTTGCAAAAGATGCAGCGCTGTCAATCCAGAAATAAGTGGGCAGCACTAGGGATAGGTAATTCCTGATTGACAAGCAGCAGTAACAATACTTAGCCACAGGCTTTGCATCTTTTTCTCATCCTACTGTGCTGCAAGTAGGCACAGCCTACATCAGAGTCACAAAGCTCCCATGAATTTAGGAGCTGCCCTCAAGGTGGACTTCATTGATAGGCTCAACATATATTTGTAGCATATTGAAAGGAGCTAAGAGAAAGTGGTATATGCAGATGTACTTTATTTCTGCAGCACACAGCTCTACTATACTTTATGGACCGGACCCATAGCCATTACTGCACTGCAATAACAAGCATTTCAATAAGGCTGTCTATACATTTGTAGGGGCTTATTATGTAACAAAATGGTGCTGGGAGCATTTCTCATTAGGCATTACATGTCCACGACATTACAGTGCAGTAGCTTGAATCTTTGAATAGAGTGGAAAGCTATGGAGATTTTTTGCTTACCTCCTAACACACCATCAGGATACAAAGTAAAATGCCGACACATGTTAAAATCCTTCCACATTCTATCCAAAATATTTTGTCCAGAAAGTTACTTTAGGCTAAACTAAACTCTAGCAATATATCATATTGACAGAGTCTGTTTTGCCTATAAGCTCTTGGCTTTTGTATGCGTATTCCTGATAATGTGTTAAATCATCAGCGGCTGCCCAATGAGTAAAGAGGACAACAAGGGAAATAAAAGCAAAGCAAAAAGGGGGAGGAATGGCAAATAACAGCCTGGAATAGGCTGTATAAAAAAACAAAAAGGAAGAGGTAAAATAATGCTAGCCAAAAACATCACAGAATACATTTATGTGATTTATATTTGTATTATGTATATACACAATGATATAACTGGAAGGTCAAGTCAAAAATCAATTTGCTTGTTTATTTTGTTGCCCCCACAATTTGGATTGCTTTGGGTTCGTAGAACTGCTGCTGGTCTTCTGATGACCTCCTACTACTCTTCTCTCCCATTTATCTTTTTGTGAAAGGGAAGTTTCCAAATATCCAGTGTGTTTTCTTGTTGGGACAAATGACAAAGCACTCTTCCAGTCTCCTTTGTCCTTTACAGTCATCAGTATTTCAATCATTTGATTTAAGGTAAGATTTTTTGCACCAATGTCCCATTTCAGGTAGTTGTCAAGAGGCAACCTCGCAGTGGCTAATTTTAATCTCTTTGCATTTCCCAGAGACACTCCTGTCTTTTGACTTTTATCAACAAATGCGCCAATAATGTAAATCTTATCATGATCTAATTCTTTTAACACATTTGGAGAATCAGCAGTCAAGTACACAAGTCGATCCCTAGGAAAGATGTCAACGTGAGATTTTTCTGTTGCCGTTATCAAGATCTTGTCCCATGCCTCCTGGTAACGCTTTACCAGTTCCCTATGGTATGGGCCACCGGGCTGCAAATTGCAGAAATGAATATGAAAAGGATCAGCAGAGCTTCTGTTGAACCCTTCACTTATCATAAGCTGACTTATTGTGTTTTCTATTTCTTTTTGTGACATATATCGGTCATATACCATATCATATACCAGCGGTTGTCCATGTATCATTGACTGAACAGTTCGCCATGAATTTAAACAATCCTCACTTTTTCTAAAAAATTTTAGGATATATGTGTTTATTTTTTCAGTTTTAATTTCCATTTCACTTCTCAGCTTTTGCCTTTCTAGTTTCTTTCTTTCCCTGCTTTTCTTCCTGAATTCTTTAAACATCAGTTCTTTCAAGTATTTCCTCCTTGATGACTTGGTAGGTAGTTTTAAAAGTTCCTCTAACTCTTCTTTGCTTATGGAGTCTGGTACAGATTTTCCTGCCAGTCTCCACACATCAACAAGCTTTTGCATGCTTTCAATAGAAGATTCTTCTTGTGCGTCTGATTCTTCCTGATCAGTAGCGCTCTGTGTTCCACTTCGAAGAACATTTTTCCAGGAGTCTAGGTTTAATGTTTCAGTAGAAGTCGGCTTGTTTTGACTACCGTAACACTGGGTCATTGTCAGCATTCTATATTGTGAGAGTTTGTCACATATTTTGAATTTTAGCTGTTTATTTGCACATCTCCTGATCAATAAAGGGAATGAAGAGGACCTAACAGTTCTTAATATTGCAGTCATGGATGCCATCCTGCAGAATGAGTCTGTGAAAACAAAAAATATATATGTTGTGAAGGGTTGTGAAGTTTTTGGCAACTGATCATTCCCAGTCCCAGATGCACCAGCGTAAAGGACTGGGGTTGATAGTTGATAGCATCACTGGCCATCTTTACTTATTGCCCCCACTCTCTTCACTCACTATTATTGCTACCCATCTTGGGAAAAAAAATCAACATCATGTTGATTTCTGAAATCAACTATGTGCTTTTCACAATTTCCTCAACAGAGACCAAAAAGTACCTAACATGGTCACTGCAAATATGCTTCCAAAGCATGTATGGTATGACATCCTCTTTCTCAGTTTCTATCGCCTACCATATATAACCGTTCATTTCAGATCTACAGGTACACTTCAGCAATAGGCAGCTTTAGGAGTTTGTATTACAAATGGGGATTCTCAGGAAGATTAGTGAGCCCAGGGGCTGTCATTAGCGTGTTCAAATGTTATTCATTCAACTGTCAATGTCAATTTTTTTTTCCAATATACAGCACCAATAATATTGTGACATATACGTGACCTTTGAGTAAAATAATAGGATATAGGGTTACAATTTCACTACTCCTACACCTTCATTTAAAAAATTGTACAGGGTACAATTGATAGTGATGTGGGTGTAACATTTTTTATGCTAGAGTGTTGCCCAAAACCTAAATAAGATGTTAGTTATTTCACAGCTACATCTAGACCCTGTACAGTACTCATTATCACAGGTAGTACATAAAAAAAGGCTAACAAAAAAAAAAAAAAAAAAAAAAAGGGGACCTTGTTGGCATCAATTTTGAAAATTGTTTTTTTATTTTTTAATAAAGACAAAATTAAAATTGCAGAAATTGTTTGATTTGAATTGTTTATAATTGCAGAAATGAGTCTCAATTGTTAATTGTTTTAGGTGTTTCGTAGACTCATGTCCACTTCCTCAGGAACTCAACTGAGCTAATAACCACGTCCCTAGTAAGGAGGAAGGGGACAAATGTCTACAAAATGCGTCAATTAACAATTTAGACTCATCTATGTAATGTGTAACTTTTAAATATGCTTTTCAAAAAACTGTTCTTGTAATGATATGTATGCCTTTATAAGAAAACAATTTTAAAAACTGATGCCAAGAAATTCTCTTTTATCCTTCACTTTTTTATATGTACTTCATATGATTTGGGATGTGGCAACAGTAGAAACAAACAGCTAACCTGTGTAAATTGGTAAAATTGTTATTCACAGATTATTACAGCATGTTCACACCAGATGCATTGTTGTGCATTTTTCTGACTAAAGTCTAATAAATAAAATCATACACTAGACCAGGGGTGTCGAACTCTGGCCCACAACGACCTTTGATTTGGACCCCAAAGGAATCCTATATATGCAGGGAATTGAAGTAGCGGTGCTATTTCAGTGAATAGGGAGTTCCAGCCACTCATAACATTAAGCCCCGTCTTGTCTTGACGCAGGGAATTGTAATAGCAGTGCTATTTCAGTTTCAAGTTTGGCCCGTGACTTTAAGTTTTTAATTTTGGCCCACTGTGTTTTTGAGTTTGACACCCCAGCACTAGACCATCAACACCAGCCAACAATGTACCTAAAAATCTTTAAAGAGCAACAAGAAAACATACTTTTACACCCAGATTCTGCTCACATGGCCTGGACAAATTCAGTGCAAGAGTGGTTTCTTGCAAATTGAAAATACTCAGGATTACCTAAATCTTGCTGGAAGGAATGTGATATCACCCTCTGAATAGTGATAGTACCAGATAGAAGGTAAGTATATTTCCAACTTTTCTCTACTGATGACCTTATGAAGCAGGTTATGTCCTCATATATCCTGATAATATAAAATAGGAAGGATTGATCAGGTATGTCCTATACACCCTGATAGTTAATATATAAGCAGTATAGAGCAGTTATGTCCTCATATATCCTGATATTAAATATATAAGCAGTATAAATCAGGTTATGTCCTCATATACCCTGCTATTTAATATAAAGGCAGTATAGAGCAGGTATGTCCTCATATATCCTGATATTTAATATGAAGGCAGTATTGTCTGGACTACTGTAACTTCCTCCTCTCTGGTATTCCACTAACCTGACTCTCTCCTCTACAATCTATCATGAATGCTGCAGCCAGACTCTTCCATCCTTCCTTCCGCTCCATCTCTTTGTATCACTGTCTGTATTAGTCTGTCATTTGTAATCCCTATTTAATGTACAGCACTACATAATATGTTGGAGCTATATAAATGCTGTTTTTTATTATTAATAATAATAATAATAATAATAATAATATAGATCAGGTATGTCATCATATACCCTGATATTTAATTTATAAGCAGTATAGATCAGGTTATGTCCTCATATATTCTAATATTTAATATATAAGCAGTATAGATCAGGTATGTCCCTCTATACCTTGATAATGTAATATTAGCAGAACAGAGCAGGTCTGACCTCTGTATCCCCTGATAAGCAGAAGCGGGAACACACGTCCTCCGTTACTTTATAGCAGCCCCTCCACAGAAGTCAGCGTGCCCTTCTTAACCAGCACTCACCACTCTGTTCTCTGTGCACATGGAGACCGGAAGTCAGACACTCACTTCCGCTTCCGGTGCAGTTGATTTTTTTTTTCAGTCCCTGTCAGTGCTGGGTGAATACGGATGTGTACATTACACAGATGTGGTGTCTTCGCTTCATAGGTGTGTACACGGAATAGTCACGTATCTTCCTGGCTTGTGTCATTGCTCCATGCATTGTGTAGAGATTCAGGTATAATATTGTGTCACACAGGATAGGACACCCCTAGCAGTGCCCCATGGGTATAAATATGAATGTTCTGTTCTAGTTGTGTCATTTCTGTACAAGTTACCCGTGGAGAATCTGCACGAAATGGCTGGCACATCCACAGCTTTATATATGAAATATGATAATGGAATGGTTAATGTTTTTATTATGTCAAAGCTATTCAGGTAAATGGGGCAGTAACAAAAAGTCCACTTTTTATTTACAAACCCTGTAAAGGTTCCACTACCAAGCAACATGGACCTACTTATTATTATTGTTAATATTGTTATTACTAATATTGGCATTATTAATAAAAATCCTAATATGAATCAACTTCCCCCAGAATTGGCAGTGTTTACATCTGTGCTGGCTCCTCTCAGCTCCTCCATTTTTCTCCATACTAATTGTTTTGGGTACCCAGCAAACATGGCAGACCCACTATTCCTGGGCACTGGGCATCGGGTCTGTCTGGTTGCTTTTCACATAGGAGGGAGCAGAGAAGCCCAAGTAGGTTTTTACATGAAATGTAAAGGCGATTCCAGACCGTTCTTAAGATACCTAGGTAATACCTGAAAATGGCACCACATATGCCCAGGTTTAGAATATTTATCTTCACCTCTGTGCATTATGGGGTACAGGGGGTGCTGACTTTTTGTGGGATTTACTTCTCTTTCCTGATAAAGCATTTCATTATGGTGTTACAGCATGTAAATCAGTAATCTCCTTTAATTCCTAAGGCTAGGTACACACACGCAATTGTTCTCGTCCAATAATCGGCTCAGGGCTAAAATCGGACGAGAATCAGGCGTGTGTACCGTGGATCCATGGACGGCGAATGATCATAATGGAAGTGAAGGGGAGTGTCGCTCTGTTGTTCTCCCCCTCCCCTCTGCATGAAGCAGAACCACGCTGTATGTACAACAGTCGTTCATGCATTGTGCAGTTTGTCGTGAAAGATCCTTTCCAACGACAATCATTGCATGTCTGTACATAGCCTAAGTCCATATCTTTTCTCTCTTATACCAGTTTTTATTCCAAAGGTCCATTATTGTCACTCAATATAAAGAAACTTATAAAAAGGTTAGGGCTCATTTAAATCTATGTTTCATGATAAGGCTCATTTTGAATGGAATCTGGATTGCAGTAAGGTAATATTCCTATGCTGCACCACAACACACTGTAATGCATTATAAAAAGAAATTATTGTTTTTAAAACATGTTCCCTCCCTTTCTAGGCATTGATCTTTACATCTCAATACCTTAGGCACCATGAGTTTTCTGCTGCCAAAACTGAGCACTAAAAAAGATGTGGATCAAGCAATTAAAACCACAGCGGAGGTGGTCTTGGTTCTCCGATTTGGAAGAGATGATGATTTTGTTTGCTTGCAGCTGGATGATATAGTAGGTTTCCATGTCCTGTAATAGAATATATGTGACAACCACATATGTTATATTGTTTATATGTACTGTAGGTATGAATACTTGCTGTGTATTCTACTTGAAGACTCACATTGAAATTAAAATAATGTTTATGTTAAAACCTAATTATGCCTAATCATTCTTGTATTACTAATGATGGTAGAGCCACAATGCTAGAGGGGCTTATGTGTGAGAACAAGTAAGATAGTTTTAGAGAATTCGTCCCCTCCTTTCTCCATGCCTACTCACCGTTACTCAATTTCCTACCCTTGTAATTATCTACATATATCTGCTAGTAAAAAAAACAAACACTTATTTTTGAATCCAGTTATTTGTTAAAATCAAAGTACCCAAATAGTGTAAACGCTACAGTCGGATGTTGCATTAGATTAGCGAGGACGTGGGAAGTTGAAGTAAGGTTAGTGTTTATGTAGAGTTCAGACCTGCATTAAACTGGCTCTTCTTTTATGCTTTCAGCTTTCAAAGACGTCACATGATCTGAGTAAAATGGCAAAAATTTACCTTGTTGATGTGGATAAAGTTCCAGTCTACCGCCAGTATTTTGATATCAGTTTTATCCCCTCTACTGTATTTTTCTTTAATGGACAGCACATGAAAGTGGATTATGGGTAAGATAAATTCTCTTTGTATGCTGGTATTTGTTTTACCTAATCCTTGGTCTGCCCTTAGGTAATCTTTGGCAATGGGGTCAGAAAGGTGATCATTTAGGAGACATTTAGGTCAAATTATTTCTAAATCCAAAAACTTTTGTAGAGAAGCTTTGAAACTTCTGCTTTGAAAGTTTTTTTTCTCTTCTGCTTGTGAAATTCACTTCTCTCTCTCTCTTTTGTCATTGTGCCTGACTACCAGGGGCATTGTGTTTGTTTCAATCCATTAGAGACTGCATAGTGTAATATTTAGTGTCAGACAAACTTGTAATGTGAGAGGATGAACAACACACAGCCTGTAGAGATGGATGGATGGATAGATAGATAGATAGATAGATAGATAGATATTAGTCTTTTCAACCCTGTGTGTGTAGAGGGGTTTGTTTTTGTTAGTTTTGGATAAAGTGGTAAACTTTTTAATTTTTTCAATAAATTTCAAGTTTGGCCCCTGACTTGGTCTAAGTTTTTACTTATTTTGTCCCTCTGTGTATTTGAGTTTGACACCCCTGCTGTTGATGTAACATCCACATAATTCTATACGAATTAACTATATTAACGAATTAACTATATCGTCAATATTTTCAATGAAATGACCAATGTTGAGCCCAAGTATATTTATATTCACTTACATTTGATTGATTTACTACCTCTGCTAGAAGTCTGTTCTAAGCATTTCACTACTTTTTTAGTATATTTCTTACTTCTTAAACTTTCTTCCTGCTAGTGTGTGATCTTGACCCTGTGTTCTTAACCATTTCTTTTATACGATGGCAGATCTCCAGACCACACAAAGTTTGTGGGAAGCTTTAAGACAAAGCAAGACTTTATTGATCTCATTGAAGTGATCTACAGGGGAGCAATGCGTGGAAAGCTGATTGTACAGAGTCCTATTGACCCCAAGAACATTCCAAAGTATGATCTTCTCTATCAAGGAGTTTAAAGTGGTTTTCACATTCAGAAAAGTATTGGTTTCCTTTTGCTGCTAGTTAATTCACATATATCTTGTGACTGCTACTGCAAAACCAGAATGGTTGAAAAGAAGGGATCCATACTACAATTATCTACTAGTGCAAAGAGGTTTCCAGGATTCCTTCTCTTCAGTGTGTTGAAAACATCAGAAATTACAAGACAATCTTTGTTCTGGTGCTATCCATTTTCACACAAGAATTTACAGATTGCTAACCCAATGAACTGTTTATTGTTTGTAAATACAATGTTTTCATTTGACCTATTTATAAAAATATATTTTTTGCAACTATACTTTGAGAAATATTTATACTTTTACATGAACAACTGTTTCTTATGACATATCAGAACATTACCTTGTGCTAAAAGGAGGATCTGTCAACTATCAGACCATGCTATGTCCCTACAAACAATTTGCAACCAGCATGGTATTAGCATGGTTCCTGATTGTGTATTACCTTAGACAGGTATACCATGGGGAATTCGGGAAAGCTGTTGGGTTTGTTAGCAAAGAAACCTCACAGCTTGTCCAGGCTACACCAGTCTGAATATTGCAGTGCACTCTCATTTTATGCTGTCATTTTTACATACAATTATGGTATTAAAGTATTAAAAAATACTTTCACATAATATTTGTTTGGACATCTACATATCAGTGGCCTCTGAGCATTAGGGTATTAAATCCCCTGTTTTCACTCAGATTGTTTTAAGGTTTTTATAAAACTTTACTGTTCCTAAATTTTTATAAGCTTTGTTGAAACCTTTAAAATAGCCTTCACCTTTATTTTAGGTGTCACTTTAAACCAGCTCCTGGCAAGTTTTTAGCATTCCAAAAGCTTTTTAAAACCACTTGAAACAGCAGCTTGTTAAACAGAAGGCAACACTCCAGCTAGGATTGTCATTTAACATTTTCATTCTGTAGCTAACTTTGTAAATACTTTGTAGGATCTTACTGCTCCTACACCAGCAGTGTACAAGATCTAAAAACCTCACCCATTTCAGGTCAAACACTGCTGGGTGGTGTTACCTGCTGGCATTTCAGAAAACATAGTAGTTCTACAAGGAAAACATTTACAATCTGCACTCCAGATCCAGCTTGTCTTTTCACTAAGAGGTGTCATCTGGCGAATGTATTTTGTGAATGTTTTCAATAATATTTTTTGATATCCCCAAAAGTATTAGTAGCCTGGTAGGTGTTAAATTTGGAATTTACTAAAAACAAGAAAATATTTATTACTATTTAGGTTGTTTTGGTGATGTGCTGGACCTTTTTCTTTTTATTAGCACACTTTTGTCTTATCCTATAAATATACCAACCCAACATACTATGCAAGTAGTTGGTATACCCACAACAAAGTGGCTTGACAGCCTTTGGGACCTACAGTAAAAAAAAGAGACTATAGAGATTTTAGATAATAGCCAAAATAGTAAGTAAAATAGTAAGTAAGCACCTTACTGTAGCAGGCGTACAGAAACACCAGGATAAATGTAAAGCCTGCAATTCTTTTTTACATTTTTTGCAAGAATCCGATTTATTAGACTTTCAATGTAGGACCATCTGAACCCATCATGTTTTTCTATAAACACATTATCTTATGTTAGGCATATCATAACCACAACCATAAAAAAATGTGTAAAAAATAAACTTGTTTAATGTCAGCAATATGACACTCGATATTGTTGTCATTTCAGTGTATTCAGAGGTTTTTTTTTTTTTTTTATAAGCATTACTAACAACCATTATTCTATAAAGTAATGCCTAGGCCAGTGTATATGCATACTAGTGGAACATCAGTTTACTGCTATTTACTCAAACCTAAAGGCCAACTCACAACGCTATCGGGATATCATTTTTGAAAGCAATCTGAATGCAGCATTGGATTTGTATATATCTACAGATGCCTGTTTATTCCAAGAGACACTAACATTACAAAGCTAAAAGCTGCAATGATTACCTGCAGAGTCTAGCTGTGAGAGAGAAACACTTTTTGGAAGGTGGTGGAGGCAGGAAAGCTTGCAAGTGGTTTAACACCACACAGCTGTATGGGTCTCCTGTGTACAAAGGCATTTATTGTCTAACATGCATTTTTTGTATAACATATGCCAAAAACAGACTTGCGCACATTTAGTAGTGTTTAGGTCTATTCATAATATAATGTGACATATTGTGGGCAAGAAGGTCTGAAAGTTATTAATCCTGTTAATGAAAATTATTTACTTTATGGTACATAAAGTTCACAATATAAACCCTTTTTTTACAAGCTGGTATTAATTCATCCATTGACCCTAGAAAAAGCTGGTTTATCAGCAAAATTATTTACTCCTGGTAGAACTTCGAGTTATCATTGTATGTGCAGGTGGAATTGAACTTCTGCGACTTTTTGAAGTTCTGCTAAGAAATCGAAAAACAGACTGGAAAGCAACAGAAGGTGCCAGGTCGTGGTTCTCTGTGCCTGCAGACACTTTTGGGCAATCTAGTTTCCTTAAGGACCCAGTGGGTCGGTCTAAAGGTTTTGCACTCAATACCCAGCTCCTGCAATGTGAACGCATCCAGGCCTGGATTTCTGGGTCCATTATTGCCTGATGCTGAGCATGGTGTTTTGAGTCTATAAATGCTACAGCACTCACTTTGCTCATTATCTCCTTACTTTTCTTACAAAGCAAATCCATAAACACTAACCCACCATAGCCATGTGCAATAAAAAATATATTTCTTGCAGCACTCTTTGAAATAAAGTTGTCCCAAACATAATTGGTGTGTTCTTCTGGTGAGCGGCAACACCTTTTGGAAACAACTATTTTTTGTTTTGGTGAGGTAGGCCCAACATTATCCGTAGAATCTATAGGGCAGGACTCGTCTTCTGTTTTGACCAGTGTGTGTGGTTCTTCTTTCATCTCCACAAAATTGTCATTTGGATTTAATACAACTACAGACCCATTGTCCCTTAATGCAGCCTTAATATATGGGATCTGGGTGCCTTTGTTCAGGGAGTGATGGAAAATTACTTTTTGTCCCCACTGACCAGCTCTGATCACCCCACTGTCTTGAAGCAGAACAAAAAGGTTTGTCTGTGTACTCATCATATCTTTATTCATGAAGAAAAAAGATCTTGGTTCATCTTCATTAGCATCAATTGGAATGGTAATCCTTTGAAGATTGCAGTCTTTTTCAATCAGCTCATAAACATGAAGTGTAATCATATCCCCAATAATTTTATAACGTTTGTGGTTCCTATCGTATTCATTTTTGTAATAGTTATACAGAAAGGGTGTATTGGTAACCATGTGTCTCAACTCTCCTCGCTCATTGAAATAATACTGGAGGTCTTCAAAATGCTGTGGGATTTCCACTTTTCCTTTAAATTTCATCAATCCTTCCATTTCCTCTACAAAGAAAGAACAATAATTTGTATAATATTGTGACTATATAAGCTTTATATAAAAAACAACAGATAACACTACTATGTTTACCACTATAGATCCATGTATTGTATTAAAACTTCCATTGTGTCCCTCATTTTTTTATTTTTTTTTTTTGCAAAATTGTGTATGAAAGCTTTGCACCAGTAAGAATATTAATTATACCAAATAAAAGGAAATCTTTGTTGACAGAAACACAAATGCTGCCAGTACTAGACTAGTGTAGTAAAGAATTGTTGCCTCGCTGGCAAGTTAAACCAAATGCATCAGAACATTTTTCATTCATACAGATCAGGGGTCTGCAGTCCCCATGTTTGTGCCGGGTCAATGGTTTAAGACAGATACCTTTTTTTTTTTTTTTTTTTTTTTTTTAAACTATGGTCGGGTTTCTTCCTAGACCAAATTTGCTGAGCAGGTCGCCAAGCAATGTTTCTTTTGCTAATTCTGCATCTTTCTTCTGAAGTCTGCTGGCAGAACCTACAAGGTGCACATGGTGAGTTTTTTTTTTTTTTTTTACAGGTAAGAAACTCTTTTGCCCATAGCAGAGCCCCATTGTACCACTATATGAGGTTTGCTGTAGAACTGCAATCAACAGTCCTGCACAGATCCCTGTGGCTGGCACCTTGCCAGTTACTCAATCAGTGCTAATTCTTTACCAGCATTTGCAGATTAAATAGCTGGCTATAGTGAGCATTTCTGCTTGCTCGAGTAAATGCAACATGTAGCATCAACCCCAAGGCAACCATTCACTGGCATGGGGAATTCATACCCTCACTGCAACCCTACTGCCAACCCGAAGATAGCCTAAGGTTTAGTTAGCCTAAGGTTAGCCTAGCCTAAGGTTTAGTTCATTAGCAGTTTTTGTCAAGCTGATTCAAGCAGTTTTACTGGTAAAACCTTCTTGCAAAAATGGTAACATTGGAACAAATAGTTCAGTTTTGTTTTTCCCCAGCATTAGAAGGCAGCAATAATACTGTGCAGTTTTTGTGATGCTACATGCAACAATCAAGGAAGTTTTACTGCCCCAGCCATCTAAATAGCACTTGTCACCAGTATCAAACTTTTTTTTTAAGCGTCCACGTCCTCCCTACCCCCAAAAAACGATGTAAATTTAAATTGAAGAGTTTATCCCATTTGAGCGGCACATCTCATTGTAAACTTACCCTTATAAAACATATTACAAATATCATTAATTCAAAGACAAGAAGTTGTGTTTCTGAAGACATAACAAAGTGAAGGTTGAGTGGGAAAAATGGCACCATTGTGGCTTATTTATAGCAACGTTTGGCCCTATTTCACAGCACTACAGATCTTAAATATGTTTATTGTTTTTACATTGGACACAGCAGTGTTTATACCATGCCTACATTATATGGATTTCTAATTCCGCTGCAAAGTAATGTATGCCTTTTTGTTTTGAAACTGCTGTATTAACCAAACAGCTGAAATAAAAATGCAGTAGGTGAAGTTTGAGTTCTACAATTATATAAATAGGTGTCTGTGTCTGATCAGAAAATCAAGTTACTGCTTTAAGAATTCAGATTGTCATCTTCACTTGCAAATATGAAAAAGAAAAAACATTGTTTTAGCAGAACTAACCCCACCAATGTAAGTATTTTCTAAAACTGTTACATTCAAAGTAGCCTTTGGTGAGGACTGTCAGTTGTCATAATGCTTGTGCCAACTGTCAACTGAACATTCAGGCCCCTTAATGACTGGGGTCACAGCCATGACCTAAATGCTGTAAAAGTGCACTGAGAATATTTTACCTTTTGTAAACAGTAACTGGAGAAAGGACAGGCAAATCATACAACATAATTATTGGTACTATGGGCTTATTCCAATACTATTACTTATTACATGTATTACTATTAGTATGGGCAGTTATAAAGATGAAATGGTTACCTTTCTCATTTGTTCCCACAGACTTAAGGATGAATCCTGATTGGCTGCTATTCATTCTTTTTTGACCTCCTGTCATATCCTGTACAGAAACTGTATGAATTTAGACTAAACTCATTACAAAAATCAAATATGTACACAGCATAATGAATCAAAAGCTTATAATGTAGTAACAGACTGCACTTCAACAATGCAGGTTAAAAACTAGTGGACAATATTGGACTTTACCAAAATGGAACCACTATGGTAGGATGCTATGGGTTGTGCTTTAGCTGTATCGTCTATATACATATATTGTGGTGTCAACTTTACTCATGTTCTGCTCCTGGCCAAAGCCCATGTGGGGCACCAGGGTCTTACAATAGAGAGGCTTTTTTTTTCCTTTTAAACAGGTGCATTGCATGTTACCTGTGTGTTCAAAATCTTCTTTGGAAAGTACACTGAGCTGCCTGGTCACATTTTTTTTTTTTATTCACTTTAGTTTTGCTTTAAAGGATACGTTCAGATTTAAATGTAAAGCCCCAACATCCACACTGGACCCATCGTACACTACAATTACTCGCTTGCCTACCCACGTCCCAACTTTCCTTGCACCTCTGATGGCAGTATCCTCCTGCACGGTTTACATTCACTATTTCTGGTCCTTTTAACCAAGCCTGAATTTGTCATTCGTCACCTAGATTGAAAGCTCTTGAGGGCAGGGTCCTGTCCTCCTCCTGTGTCACTGTCTGTATCTGTCATTTGCAACCCTTATTTAATGCACATCACTGTGTAATATGTTGGCACTATATAAATTCTGTTTATTAAGAATAATAATAATAATTTAAGGAAGAATTGTACAAAGTATAGCCACCATCTTGAAGCGAGACTTGTTTCATTCCCCCAGAGCTCCTGGCCATAATATGTCTGGCATACTTACCCCTGTACAAGCCCGCGTTCATCTTGTCACTGGGATATCGCCATTTTCACCAAGTTTGCTTTCTTCATTGGCTGGCCATAGATTATAAACCTTCCATAGAAGTTTTTGTACTAACCCATGTGCCCTCTACCATAAAACATACCTGTTGTTGTTTTTACATATGTAACTTTTTCAACTTGGTTGATAAAATATACTCTTGTTGCATGCTTGTTATGCTGTTCCTACATTAATACTGACAAGTGTCCATGCTTGCCGCAGTCCAGCAGTACATAACACTGAACCCAGCCATAGCAGCCTCCATGTTGCTGCAGTCCAATGTTCAGTAAAGTGATAACATTACACATCAACACCACGCACTCACTTGTCTGGGGGAGCACAGGCCACGTGACGGAGGCGGCGCGATGCGCTGGTCACGTGCCTTGGCTTTACACGCTCGTAGAGGTCACGTGTGAGTGTTTGGGATGCTGGCTGACAGAGGCCTGTGGCGAATTAGTATCCGGGAGCTCAGATTGAGTTCAGTCATTGGATATCCATAACGATCTATTACAGAGTCACGTGGAAGTCTGGAATAGCCGATGTAGCTGGTGGACGTAGAAGTCATCATTGGTCGACATTTACAAGGTAGGGGTATGAACGTTATAATTCCGTGTTATGTTCGGTGGGTGTGATCAGCGTATTGGTGCAGCATAGAAACCCTGCACATTGATAGCTGACGTGTATGTGGCTGACTCTCCAGGGACATTTACAGGTTCTCTTCAGACCCCTTTACCTGGGTGCACCACCCGGCTGCCTTGTGTAGTGACCGATGAGTTGTGTCACAATATAGGGGCTGCCTACAGCTTCTACCCTCCGAGCCTCAAATAATCTCTGGCTTGAGCACTGATAGATATCTATATAATGCATAGACTAGGAAGGGGTTTTAATTGGTGCCATGGTATTTTTATTATTATCATTTGTGCAATAAACAGGGGTCCCAATTGTAGGAGTTCTCCTTATTTCCTGCTCTGGTGACAACATTGTAGGTGACAGAATGCCTTAACCCAGCTGTGTGAATGTTTGGTTGAATCCCTTATTTCTTACAGCCATGGTGGGATTAATTGAAAGACCATAGTTTATAACCTACAACACTTATACCCGTACACTACGACACGTATACAGTGTTCTCCCCAGGCCCTTTTAGCTGGGGGCACCACCCGGCACTTTTCAGCACCCACCCGGCTGTTTTTGGGTGGTTACTAAAGAGTTTGGTCACAATACAGGGGCTACCACCCCGCCTACTATTTCTTCCCACCCGAATTATTTTGTATTGGATTGGATACAGGAGTTTGTATTCAATCCAATCCAAAATGTTTGAATTTGAATTTCCCGCACACGCGCCGACGTCATCGCGCACGCAGGGAGAAGCCGGCCGGCTTTTTCTTCTCCGCTGGCCGGCTTCTTGTGTTAGAAGCACCCGACGCTGGACGGAGAACGACGTGGGACGATCGGCGGGACCAGGTAAGAAGCCGGCCGGCATCTTACTGGTCCCGCTGGTATAGGAGACGGCACCCGACGCTGGAGAGGGAGATCGACGCTGGAGGACGACACTGGAACACGGACACGACGCTGGATGAGCACAGCGGGACCAGGTAAGTGAGATTTTAATATAGTGAGAAAAGTACGGGCTTATCGATAATTGCAACTTTTTTTTGCACGGAAAAGTTTGGGCTTAACGGTTGGGAGGTTAAACCAAAGATAAGGGAGCTGTAATTGTTTACTTTTTATTGAAGATATTGGATACCTCTAAAATAAACTCTATGCATTCACCCTTCCCTCACCCTGCTCATGTGAAGGTGGCAAAGGAAGCACCAACAAGACTGGCAAGAAGATTTGTTTTGGAGGACTGATTGTCACAACTGCTACCAGCCTAACGTACAGCCATAGGGTCTTGGCTTAACTCAGAATGTAAATGAATTTGTGAGCAGGTTGTTTATTTCTGAAGGGACCGCCGATGTCTCTTCTGCAATAAAACAAAAAAAAAAACATGTCTGATAGCAATTTATAAAGTAAACCTGCTAGCGCCAACGTCTTCACACGATCTTCAAGCATGTTGATTGACCATTCCGATATGACATAACCCCTGCATATGTGTATGGGAGTTCATTTATACCCAGCTGTCAGAATTGTACATTGGGCTGCACATGCACAACTGTATACTTTATAAATAGGATAAGAAACAGGCAGATAAACTTGTTTTATTGCAGAAAAGACACTGCCTGTCCCTTCAGCAAGAAAAAACCTGCCTGTTTGCTTTTTTATCCTTTAGTTTCACTTTAGGGCAGGTAATATACTGTTTATTCTTCTCATCCCTTCCCAAACATAACATGAATTTTCTTATCAGATTAGGAAAGGGGTTTTATGAATTGTGGAAATGCAGAGTTAGGCTTTTTTGATATACTGTCTTCATTTCTATCTGGCTTGCCGACCTAGAAAAAGTAAGCTATACGCAACAAATGTAGTTGAAGGTACTTAAAGCAAACTAATTATCTGTTTGTTTGTTCTACAGATTAGAGACAAAGGTATTATGATGGATAAGCGGAGAAATGAATCCTCGCCAGAGACCCGGCCAAGTGGAATAACACCTGGGGTATGTAACTACAGATAAGGATTTACATCCTTGACAAGTGAGACTTCGTACCAATAAACTTTAACGAAAAAGTACATACAGCACCGCTCTGCTCTATGGAGAGGGGAGGAAGGAGAATGATGGAGCCGCAGCCTGCTTGCTGCGCTCTCTTCCCTTCACTTGCATTATGATTGTTTGTCTTCCATCGTCGTGAATTCGCCAGGACGGTCGTTCAGATGATGGATGATGAGCACTGCACACATGCAAGATTCTTTTCCGATACAGCCCTGAGCCGATTATCTGAGAACCATTGCACGAGTGTACGTAACCTAAGACAGCTGAGAAAGCAATTCTCCACCTATGTGCAATCTTCTATGTGTTCTAATAGTAAAATTTACCACAATATTAATCCCATTCATACCTCTTCACTACTATAAGTCCACCTTAATGCCTCGTCATCATTAGCTAGCAGCCACAACTTCTGCTACAAAATTTCAGCTGGATTCATGCACCACAATGCAACAAAAAGGTGTATCTAATGTTTATAATGTAATTTTTGTACTTTTATGCTTCAATACATGTGCAGAGACATTGGCCCTGATTTTATAAAGCTTTCCAAGGCTGGAGAGGATACACTTTCGTCAGTGAAGCTGGGTGGTCCAGAAAACCTGTAATGGATCTGGTGCAGGTTTTAAAACATTTAGCAAAATATAGCAAATGATGTTGAAGAAATTTGCTCCAGGTTTCCTGGATCACCCAGCTTAACTGATGAAAGTGTATCCTCTCAGGCCTTGGAAAGCTTTATTAAAACAGAGGCAATGTATTTTGGAATGGCAAAAAGAATGAATAGCACCGCTGTGCAACAGCATATACGAGGGGGTGCTAGAAGTTCCTGGCTTTGCCCAGAAAGAAGAGAGCATCTTTGACGTCAGAAATGTCCTCAAAACGTTGCCCCTTCAGGTGTTTCTTCACCCACTGCGGGTCTCATCTTCAACGCTGAAATGCCCAGTCTTGAAACAAGAAAGCCTTGTTAGATGCAGTCGCCTTTTGTATTAGTTGTACATGAATTCACAATTTTCTGTAACTGTTTACAAGATTATTCTTTCGTGTTATTGGAAATTTACATTTTGTTCTACATTTGTTTTATTTATCCCATAGTTTAAGATTCCAAAGAAAAAGCCTGATGATTGGTGTGAAAGCATCTCCGTGTCCTCCCCATTATCAAGAATGCAAAATAGAGAGTTTCAAAATGTTACCTACCGAAAGGTAATACATAATGTATTTACCATACAGAATGTTCATAAAATAGCTTGACGATATTGTGTATTTTTTATTCAATTATTTATTCATTTCACTGGATCATTTGCTGTAAACTGCTACTTTTTGGTCTGTAGGATTTTCATATTTAGTGGTTTAGTACTCCAGTTCTCAACACAGAAAGCAATTAACATTAAGGGCATGTTCCGACTTGGAGTATTTGCAACTGGTTTTAAGCAGTTTTGCCCCTTATAACAACTTCAAATAAAAAGTTAACTTTGGACTGAATATGTCCATTTATTTAACTTCTATTAGACAGGCAGAAGGTGGTGGCAACGTTGCTGTGGGGTTGCTTCAGATGCTGCAAGCAGTGTGCAGGGGCCACTCTCCATAGACATGAGTACCACTTGCGGGTTTTAATAGACAGTTTGCTGGGCTTTTGCAGCCACTTGCAGACACCTATACTCAAGTTTACAAAAGCCTAAAATAGCCTAGCAATTACAGGCCATCACTTCTCCCATGTGCCTTGCTTATAGAGAGTAAGCATAAAAATTAGTTTTTTGTGCAGAACAGCGGTATGACATATCTCATTTCAGCATGCATGCACAATTGCATGCTAGCGGTTTAAACACCAGTGTCCTATGTGTCAATATTCTGAGTATGTCAAATTGAAAAGGAAACAAATCTCCATCTAATTCACAAATGTTACGTACCTTTTATTCCAATAATACCTGCTGGATATCTAGCTCCTACGCACCCTCTGGCAAAATTGTATGGGTTGTTGCAGGTCTTACACTCTCTTATCCACTTGGGAGTCATAGAGTTTGTTACTTATGTATGTTTTACAGAGAGCATCTGGTTCATCGTATGAAACTTTTAATGTACCAAGAAATAAGAACACCCATTCATATTATACATTGAAGTTTGACAGGTAAATATCTTTTTAGCATCTTTGTGTTTCTCTTACTTTTGTAACACTTTCTTTGGTCACAAGCAACATTCAGTTTTTCTTTCTTGTATGGTTTTTTATAACAAGTATATTTAAAACCTTAACCTATATAATTGGTGGGTGCACAGTGATAGTTTTGGAAGAAAAGTGTCACAGTAATCACAGTCTTAAAGCCGCACTATGTGGAACATGTGGGAGCATATGTAATATTTATTAAAGGTGAGAAGTCATGTTCAAACTCTTCCTCTTCCCTAGGATTTGCACACTGCTCTAAATAGCAAAGTAGAAGTTCCAAGCACTGTCATTTGATAATGGGAAATAGGCATATAGTCCTAAGCAGGTTTTGACTTGGTGTCAAAATATAGAGGAAAAAAAAAACTGTTGCCCTTAATAATTCATCAGGTTACATGAATTAAATATTTTAAAGAATTAATTTGCTAGTAACATTTCTGGTCTACTTCAGTTTTATATATCTTTCCAAATTTCTTATTTACCTGATCACGTTTGTGTTTTAATACTTCAAAGCTCTGACTGGTATACCGTGCAGACACCTAGAACAGTGGTCACCTACCTTTTTGGTCCCACGGACCACTAAAATTACCGGCTCCTCACCGCGTATGCGCGGGGAGCCGGGTGTCACTCAAAGGGAGAGAAACCTCCCCCATTGTGATGTCATGATGGCATGGCATGACCCAGCCCACTTCCCATCACAGATCTGAGCCTGCAATGGGAGAGTGGGCGGGTTATGTCTAGGGACACAGCCCACCTACTTCCGTGAGCCAGGGATCTGTACGGGGGACACTAACCACTGATCTAGGGGACCTACACATACATACTATTCCTAAATGCCTAGGTCTTCCTGATCGGACAGAGAACTAGCACTTGTATACACATGTAGATTTTCACTTCTAGTTTGATAAAATGATTAGTTGGTAAGTAAATCTGAAGGGAGTTCAGACACTGACTGATCATTTGTGGATACGTCAGATGTGTTGAGAAATATTAATTGAAAGTACACAAGTTGTTTATTGTGTATAAACAATCAAATACGCCCAATTGAATATCTGATCTTTAGGTCACTGCATGTCACACCTGTAAGCAGCTTATTTTTTTTTTAACCCTCAGGGAGGTTGTTCTTTTGCAAGTGTAGATATCTACAAATTGAAAAAATAAACCTGTTTTATATATCTGTTATATTCACAAACAAACAGGCAACCCAAAATTATCTTGAAGGATATCCTAAGAAGTGGTCAAGAGAAAGAGACCGCACATAAAAATATTTCTGGGTCAGTTTCTTGTAATAATGGAAAATTTCAGATTAATCCTGTTTCATCAGCTTCCGATATACACCCCCCAGCACCAGAAAGTTTGTGCTTGTCCAGGTATAGTATTATAAACTAGAAAGGTGGGGGTGACCTAGTATGAATGGCACCTAGTGTGTGTTTGTTTGTATTAAGTCATTTTGGCAAACGATGCCAGTTCTCAGTTGTGTACAAAAGAGTAAGCTTAGATTTATCATTTCAGTTCATAATTTATTGAGAATCCATTTTTAGTGTAGCTGATAAAAACTGTTATGTCAATTTCCATTAGCCCATCACTAGTTTAGCATGTTTTCGCTTAACTTTAACCCTGTACCTCTATATAAGGCTTCATGAGCACTCCAGGTAAGTGAATATTTATGTTCAGTAAGAATGCTTGCTTTGGTGCAGTCCGCACCAATTCTTTAGTCTGGTTGTTTTTTTTATGTTTAGTAGAAACAGACCATGTATTTTTCATTTCACATTTTACATATAGCATTGGTTTTGAGAGGCTGCTGGTCTACACATTATTGGTCATAATAGGCTAAAGACACACAGAATGAGTTTCATCTGATTCTGATAAATGGAGCTGTGCGCTTGCTCATATGTAGAGAAGTGGTGATGAACAATTGTCAGTATTGAAAAATCCAGGGTCCTGGAAATGTTTTTGTTGGGGTGTAAGGTATATTGTCTCTTTGCATGCATAAAGAGCAGCTAAGGGGAGTTGCAGGATCCTGATGTTAGAAATATGTTAGCTGACAAGCAATGTTGTAATACTTTTATTTTACTTGCTTTTTAATTCAAATCTCAATAATTGTTTATGTTGATTTTCAGGACACCAACTAAAAATTTCAATGAACTGTACCAAGAAAGGCAAATTGGAACTAAGTATGAAGCGCAAAGACCATTGGAGTGTAAAGGTTTGTCTCTAACCACTTCCTGTCTGCAGTCTGTATGTGAATATTCCTCAGCATAACACCTTATGCTTAGAGAACATTATCTGTGTTCTTCCTTTGACGCCCCTTTGCCCCCAATAAAACCCTAAATATTTATATCCAAGATCTGAACACAAATGTCACAAAACCTTCACACATAAGTGTTTGAATCTTGAGTGAAAACATTGATAAATATTCAGGTAGAGGTTTTTAGAAGTTATTTGACACACACTATTGCTGCTGGTAAATTTGCCCTGACAAATGTAGGCTCAGTCCTGAATATTTAGAGCAATTTGATAGCTATGTGTTTAGTAGGTTAGGTAAGCATTGTATCCGTCCAGATGACTTGCATTTTCCCCTGTACAAAAGGGGTGCCTTTATTTTCCATTGAGGCACTCTTCATGTACAGGAAATAATGGTTGATATGGAAGTGGTTGATCGGGCATGTCAGGTGACAAAGCCAATCAAGATTTAGAGGGATACACAGAGGAGGTTTTTTATCTAATAAAACTAATGACATGCACCTTCTGGTACCTACAGAAAAGTACTTTTACTAAGTTTTAAAAAGTATGCACAGATTAACTTAAAGTGAAATACTACATATTAACATTGCTTTTAATTTTTCACTGCTGCTTGTGGTGAGCTGTACATGGGCTAACCTTGCAGTTCTGTAAATGTTCATGTACTATTACATTACTGTTTATTATTGTATTGTTCCTTAACCTCCTGGGCGTTACACTGATGTCTAGATTTCTGTACCAAAAGCGGTACACTGTTTTTCATGAAATTTTTTTTTTAAATTGTAGACCTGTAACTTACAGAAATATGTCCGAACAAGGGTCTAGTAGATATCA
>NC_092858.1:75723888-75740566 GCF_032062135.1 Pyxicephalus adspersus | reverse complement strand
CTGCCTCCCGCCCGCACCAACGCATGCAGCAACATCACTGGGAAACCCCAGAGATCCCCACTGCACTCGCCGGATGAAGACAGAAGACGAAAGACATCTGGAGGAGCTGCGGGGAGAAGGTGAGTATTTTTTTTTAGCGATCGACTCTGGACAGAATGGATCATCGCAGTGGGGACCAGGTAAGTGATGGGATTTACACAGTGGGAAAAGTTCGGGTTTATCGACTTTTGCAAAAGGTCGGGTTTACCGGTCGGGTGGTTAAAATAGAGTTTATGAAATGATGGTACACACATGGTTTTCATCACATTTTCCTGAAATATTTATAGCTTAATACAAAATTCCTCTATAGACCAATCACTTTTCAATGGGATCAGTGAAACTAAAACTTGGCTGACACTGACCTTGCCAGGAAAGGGAGAACAACCCCTTATTTTCATGGTGTTATTGTAAATATTAAGGACTATTTGTGGATTAACCCTAGCCCAAACCAATTAAAATGTAAAATAATAAAAAACAATTAAGCAGAGATCCACTTTACTTATTTCACTTTATGTGAAATTATAATCTAAAAGCCAATAATATGTTTTGGTCCACTACAGTTGGTAGCAAAACCCTTATGAATCACCTTATGAAATCAAGTTGGCAACTAAATTACTTTCTTTTTACTTTGCAGAGCAAACACAAGCATCCCCGTCTAGTAAAGTCTGTCGAGATGTCAGCAACACATCTATTTCTTCACATAAACACTTAAACTCTAGACCGAGAAAATCTACTAGTCCTGTCCTGGATAGCCAAGGTGCATCAAAAGCACAAGAAAAGGTAAATGTAAGCCACCAAATCAGCATCATGCTGTCTTTAAAGGAAATCTGCATAAACACAACTTTGTAGACTGTCTTTTTTCAGCTTTTTTATTCAAAATTCTAGTTGCCCAGATATTTCATAGATTAAAAGTTTATACTGCTTTTCCAATCACTAAATGCAATGCGAATCAAAAGCTCTGACTTTTTCTGATGTTACTACATACTTTTCCCATGCTGGTGGCAGAAAAAGAGCAATTTTTACTGTAATTTACTAAAGGCCATACTCTTGAAAGATTTTTGCATGTGCAGTAGGAGGAGCAGCTTCAAGAATTAGTCTTTCAGTCTCACTCTGTTGAAAGGGGTTATTAGGCTTCAAAGAAAAGAATATAGTATAGTAATGAGCGTATAGATTGTTTGTTTGGTATTCTTAATTTTGATTCTATCATATCAATACGGCCCAATTCTTTATTTAATTGTGAATAAAGCAAGAAAGGGTTATAGAAACTATCAGGTTTGTACCTGGTAATCCATTCTCATTTTCATCAACTGAGAGGCACTGGAAGTCTTAAAAAATCTATACAGCTCCAATAGTTTATCACTATTTGTTCCTGTAGCTTATTTTATAGAAATGGGAGGTGCAGTCGATGCCAGGATAGTTAGGCATGGAGAGCAATACAAAACAATGTAGTGCTTTCCATGCCTGTAATAAATATAAGATTTTTGTTTTTACTGTAAATGCTTTTCTTGGATTCCTCTCAGGGACAGACTTTTTCTGCTCCTACACGAAGGTTAGACAGTGCCAAAAAAAAACGTAGACCAGTCCAGGGTATAACTTAACCTTCTAGCAGTGTGCCTCGGTCTCCTCTAAATGTTTTAGGTGGATAGACATCTTCTTTAGCTTTGCTTTTCTAGCACTAGTGACCTTTAGGTGTTGGGTTCTACGTTAGATGTTTTTCAGACCCATTTCTGATTAAGTCAGTCATGGAGTGTTTTCTGAGTTTGGTAATACAGGCATTATATCTACCTGACCTTATCCTCTGACCCTACTGTCACTGACCCTGCTACCAGCTGTGGTTGCATTCTACCACCCTCCTATTTTGTTTACATTTCGAAATGCCCTCCTATTTACTATGCACTGTTTTTATGTGTTCTTTCTAATATTTCCCAACTGTTAAGTGCTCCTTATTATGACCCAGCTTCCTAGTGTCCCAAATATGCTGTATTGTAAACAGTGTCATCAATCATTTAAGTTTAGTTCACATTCCATAAAAGTGGAAGTAATAACAGACAATAACTTTTCAAATTACTTCATTAAACATGAAACTTGCAAAAAGGAATTCATAGTGTTGACAACCAGTTCCAGTTGAAGTCTATGGAGATGGCTGGGTGAGGACAAACCGCCTTCAAACATTGCATGTAGCATCTGAAAAAATGTGCAGCTCTGCTGCCACTTCTTACTACCTTAGAAAAAGGACAAAAAAACGGAACTATTTGTTCCCAAGTTACCCTTTTTTTTCAAGCCTTACACAGTAAACCTATATTTTGGTAGACTTAGGCTCTCCTGTGGGCAGCAAATAGTTAGTGATCTGTACTGCATCTCTGTGACCCCTTCTTAGAACAATGAATTCTCCATGATGATGAGGGACAGCAGGTTGTCAGTTCTGTTCCAAGAAGATGAGGAGTGGAAAAGATGTACAGTATAAATGTTTCAGGCTGCTCATAGACATTGGCAGCAATCTCTGCACAAAGCCCAGCCTAAGTAGTTGATTGATGACAAGTGGGTGTTCTGCTGAAAAGTGCCCGGTGGTGCACCCAACTAAAAGCAGTTCCCATATCCATTGCAGGCTCAGGGCAGTGAGCGAGTTGTGTCACTCAGACCTGCAATTGGAGAGTGGGCTGTTTCTGGCATCATGACGTCACAATGGGGGAAGTGTCTTCCCATTTGAGTGACACGTGCGGTCTGGAGCCCGTAGGTTTAGTGGTCCGTGGGTCCAAAAAGGTTGACGACCACTGGCTAATACACTTGCCTTCAATCCCGCAGTGCAGTCCGATCGCTCCAGGGATGTCCTGCATTGGGTCCCGCCTCGTCCCGACATTCGTCCCAGGGCCAGTGCTCCGGGCGCCGCCATCTTCTGCTGTTCTTCCTGGTTCTTCATCCTACGCCACCCGACCCAGGCTCACGATCGGGTCACGTAGGATGGAAAAAAACATTTTTCTGTTTGAACAAAATGGTTCCTTCTGCGCTTGCCTGAGATGCTTGGGCATGTGCAGAAGAAGCACCCGAGAGCCTCCGGGATGCCTGACGTAGGTCATTCATGACACAGATATTCATTCTCGATCACCTAGGCGGTCTTGAATTAGGGCGTGGTACTGCACCCTTTTTTTATTTAAGGGTGTTGCAGTTAAAAATAACAAACAAAAAACAATAGAATTTTTACTTTACATAAAGGGTGGAACCCTTTATTGTAAAGTAAAAATTCTATTTTTTTTTTGTTTGTTATTTTTAAAGTGAAATTTCTGAGTTTAGGAAAGCTTTAAGGATTGGGTTTCCTTCATTCCTGGTAAGGCTCACTTCACTAGGTCTCTGAGTGCCTTTTGGTCTTTCAAGCATCAGGCAACTGTTGTCCAGTATTGTAAGGCTGCCACCTGATCTTCTGTTTAGATATTCTCCAAGTTCTACCAGGCTGGTACATGCTTTCGGCATAAGTTTACTAAAGTGAAACTACAGGATTTGCTCAGTTTTCTCTAGGTATGTTTAGCCTGGTATAAATCTTTTATAGTGTTGCAGTCACCCAGCAGTTTGGCTACTACAGATAAAGATTTCCTGTGTATTTCAAAAGGACAAAAAAGAAAAACACATTTTTGTACACCCAATGAATTTTTTTTCTTGAAGTAAATTGAGGGACACTGATGCTACCCTCTCTTTGATGAAACTCCTTACTGCTTCAATACAAAATTTAGGCATGCAGTTGGTAGAAGGGGTTGTACTCTCGCCTTGCCTGTTTTTTTCTTTTTGCCAGTAACCAAGCTTCCTGTAGGCAGCAGTATACAATGGTAGATGGACAATGAGATAGTCTTGCAATGTTTGTATTACTCGCTGTTTATTATTTTAGTTACAACCACCCCTACAATTTCTTTCAAGGGAGTCACAGAAAGTGACTTGCTGCACATAAAACATCCTATTAAAAAGTATGTTTATCTGTTTAAATTCTAGAGGAATGCTTTAAAGGATATTGAGTTGTCACCAGCCAGACGTGAACAAACCTATTGCTGCAAACGTGTAGAACATCAGAACAAGAAAAAGTCACTATCTTCTTCTTCAACTGACTTGTCTGATTCTTCCTCTGAGCCGATTACAGACTGCACTGTACCCTGCATGTTAAATACACCGAGAAGAAAAACCATTGCTAGACAGAAAATGAAAAGTACAGCTGAGGAAAATAATAAATCTTCTGATGATGGATGGGATTCAGGTCCAACAAGATCTACTTCACAGTCTGGTGTTTACAGCACAAAAAGAAAAAAGTTATTACCCAAAGATGACCGTAAGGAAAATCCACCAAGTAAGTTAAGGTTAAAGTGTATATTTTGTTTTGGTGACAACTAAAATGTCATTTTTTTTTAATGATTTTTGTGCTTTAACTTTAATTTTTTGATGCAGATTTATACCAACTATGTGATAAGGCATTTGTTTTATTCTTTATTTTTTCCTGTTTTATTTTGAAGTTATACTGTCTAGTGATGAAGATGAGGCTGGCCACGAAGAAAAAAAAACAGGCTGTGCACAGTCAACTGTGAAGAAAATATCATTGGAGAGAAAGTGTCCATCTCCTACTAAAGATGCAGAGCCAATAGTACGTGAATTGTTGCTTTAGGATGACATTGGTAGTATTGTATGTGGCAGGAGTGTAAATATGGCCTTTATTATCTCTTGCAATCTGTTAAATGGATTGCTGGACTTGTAATTCTTAGTATTTTTTTTATCATAATTTCTTTTTTTTTTTTTTTAGTTTTTATTTATGCCTCTGTATTTTAGACAAGATTTATTTAGGGATTTAGATTTTATTTCTCCTAATATATAATAAACAGTGCTTTACAGACTACACAAAACTGTTTGCGTTTACTGAGCTTTTATTCAGTATTAAAATGTGTTTTATGCACATTTTTTAAAATCTGGGTTTTTGTATTGTATGTTTTTTTTTTTTTTTTTTTTTTTTTGTCCTACAATGCAGACATCCTTTTAATGCAGGAATATAAGGAAAGCCATCTGTGGGTTCTAACACATTTTTATGCTGTTTTCCCTTAAACACAACATTGGAAGGCATTGGTGAGAAAAGAACACAACAAATTGATCTGAAACATACCTAAAAAATCCCAGTTGCAAGATTTAGAGAAGCCTGGAATACTTTAGTTTTGTCAAAAATAACTCCCTGTCCACTGACCCTACAATGTTTTTTTAAGTGATAAATGTATATTCTATGTATCTAACATTTCTCCAATGGGACATTTTATTTTGCAGGATCACTGTGGTATTTTAAAAGCTGCCACTACTACACCAGAACAGTCGGATACCTCTGTTCTGCAGTTAAAATGTCTCAATGTCTACTATGGAAGGAAGGGAGGAAGGGTATCTGAAATGGCTAAGGTAATGCATGGGTTGTATTTTTATCTCATCTGTTTTGGTCAGTTTATTTAATTCTGTTCAATATTTCTATCTTCAGCAGAATAACTATCAGACTATTTAATACATACATTTTCAAACTAATTTTAACATCTGTGGTATTTGGTCGATTTTTAAAAGAACTTTTTTTGAAAAGTTTAACTGCACCGTACCTGTGAAAAATGTCTGTAATGACATACCTTTCCAGCTGCTCATTCTACTAAACACCCCTTCAATCCTGTGAAATCTGCTGATGTCTGAAGGCAAGCAAAGCCTTGTCCTAGGTCCCTCACAATGGGCCTGATTTATTAAGGCTCTTGAAGGCTGGAGGGAATACTCTTTCATGAGTGATGCTGGGGGATCCAGCAAACCTGGAATGGAGTTCTTTAAAGTCATTTGCTATTTGCTAGTGAATGTTTTGAATCCTGTACCAGATCCATTCCAGGTTTGCTAGATAACCCAGCTTCGCTGAAAAAAAGTGTATTCTCTCCAGCCTTGGAGAGCTCTAATAAAGCAGGCCCAATGTTCAATGGTTTTCACATCCATATCACCACAGGAGAGAGTAATGACTGCATAATCAAGAAGTTAGACCTGCAGGGGCCCCCTGGAAATTAATACTACTTCTGTTCTTCTTATGTTTTTATAAGCTGAAAAATGGACCTGTTTAAAAACTTTACAGCTTAATTTGTTAACCTACTGTAATCTACTGTGTGACAGCAAGCAGCCGGCCAGCCTCGGCAATCACCTTGTCCTGATCAGTGTAAGGCATAATAGAAGCTGAAACTGGCAGATTGATTGATTGTTGCCAAAACTCATGTGATCACTGCAATGGGCAATTGTAGTAATTTCATGCTCAGAATCCAGTTTGTGAATAACTGTCCCAAACTAGCTGCATTGACAGCACAAGCTAAAAACTACAAATACACCCAGGTGCTATGAAAAAATGTTTTTGTTGTAATAACCTTATTAAGTTTTTATTTACCATGATGTGCTTTTTATCTTTAACAGAGTGCTGTAACTTTTTATTTTTTATTTTTACAGTTTTCTGCAACATCTGTTGAAATCCCTTTGAAAGGCAAGTATTTCTCATCAACAAAATATACATTAGCATTTCTGTGTAGTGACAAATGTGCCGGATATACTGTATATTGTGCATCAGCCTTTGGTTTAAATAACCTAAACAGCCTAATATTTTTAGCTATATAGGCCATTATTATTGCAGTGTACAGAAACCATACCTTCTGTGGAGCAGATCATGAAAATCAGTGAGCTACTGCCTCCCAGTCACAGTACCCAGTGGTGAGAGTCCTGCTCTGTTCCTCCTTTCCTTTCTCCTTGTTTACATCAGCCTCAGTTATGTAGACCTTTTCTTCTCAAAGCATTTTACTCATATTGCAATAGTAAGAATGGTATAGTGCTAGAAAATACAGACTGGCTTTTTTTTCCGAGTGGTACCGCTGTGGTGAGCTGCATTTAACCACCCCGTAAAAAATATTAGGAACATTGTTTATACGAAATATGTTTATTCACCTATTTTTCCAGGCATTTGCTTGCAATAGTTTTGCTACGTGTTTTTTCAGATGTTTCATACAACTGCTTATAAAATTTACATAATTCAATTAGAAAATAAAAAACCCACTGCTTCCCAACTGTAAGCAAACACCTAGCAGTTTCCAGCTAGTACAACGCCCGGGTGCCTGTTGTACCCACCTGGCACATTAATATTAAGTTTAAAAAATGCTTAAGAATAAAAACAAATGTAAAAAATAAAGCAGTGCAGTGTAAAGCACTTCTGGTATTCAGTGCAACGCACTCTTTTCAACAACTTAGTCAAGTTTAAAGCTTAGAAAGAAGGCTAACTTCTGGTCAAATAACTACATGCCTAGTTAAAGTACATTTTTGTTATCTATTTTACCTTCTAAAGGATTTGTAAATCTGTGCAGCAAAATCTGCGATTTATACACCCCTTCCCGAGTGCACAGCCAAATACTTAATTTACACGGCAGTTTATACTTCAGTTAAATTAAACAGCCTGATTTAGGACTAACCCCAGCCTATGAGTGGATAATAAAGGAGCAGTAACACACTAATGTTCTGTCCTCCTACAATGTATAATTATTACCTTGTTGTTCTTAGCAGTAGAATTCTGATTTGTCTTAGTTTGATGACTTCAGAGTGCTATTGTATAGAAGGTTGCAACAGGCTAATATCATGACTCTTTTAGTTTTATGTAAAAGCATTTTTTTTATCTAAATGAATACATACCAGTAATGCTCTCACCTTTATTATTGCATTTCATTCTGTTTATAGTAACTAATATTAGTAATAAAATTACCAGCACTTACATCTGTATTTATTTGTCTTGACTGAATTTTAATGTATTTGAACTGTGGTTCCCCCCCCCAAACAAAAAAAAAATCTCAGGCCATCAGTGAACATCAGTTAACATTTACTGTTTGAATCTCAGTGAGTTGTTGGTTGGGAAAAAAAGTTTTTCTATAGAATTTTTTTTTTCTCATTTTCAATTTTTGCCACAGTGGCCTTTCACAAAATGACCTGTCTAACAGTGGAGACAAGGAAGGTGCAGAAGTATGGATTGTGGTTTACAAATGGAGGAGACTCAGTCAGAAGTAGTGTTGTTATTGTCCTGTGGATCTCTCCTAGCTATGTGCCATTCATTGAAAAAAAAATGGATCTGGCTGCTAAAAACCAAGCCGGTGAGTATTTTGATTCAACTTTTTGAATGCTTTTATTGATGTCTGTGCTGGCTGGATTGATTTACTCTTCTAATTGTTCTGTTTACCAATATCAACCAGATAGAAAGTTATGGAGAATCCAACATTATGCATAGCTTTCACACACAACTGTATAATAGACAATTTTTTGGTGGCAAATATGCATGCTTTTGCCAGCTTCCCTCACTGCAGCATTCGGTGTCTAAACACTAATACATGTAAATTGATTGATGTGCCTAGGCCAATAATTTTAAAAAAGTTGGCATTTGTATTTGATTTGCAAGGTCCTCAGTGTTGTGATCAGGCATGTCAATAGTAAGGTCACACAAAATACTATTACAAGCATAATTTACCTTTTAGCAGCTTGTGAATAAGAGTACCTTATAATAAACTTAACTTCACAATATTTTGGCAATGGATAAGCCAGGGTGTATTTTGGGTATCTGAATGGAACTTTACAAAAAAATGTTTTTTTTAATAAAAGATGGATGGGAAATAAATCTTGATGGCAGATTTTGCAAATGTAATCTGTATATTTTAACATGAAGGTAAACCATTTTTTTTTACTCTTTAAGTCCAAGGTTTCCTGACTCTTTGATAATTTGTTAGTGCTAACATTAGTGTTGGATGATTGTGGTATTGTGTGGTCAGCTAAAATAGTCTTAAATATATTGGTATTTCTTCTTCTAATTAAACTTCATTTACTGTCTTTTTCTCTGTATCCTTGCAGTTAAATCAAATGAGTTTATCTTTCTGGAATTAGCGGAACCTATTACAGGCAAAGAACAGTCTCTGCTCAGTGAAATTATGGTGGAAGCCAGCAAATATGGTTTATCTTCTCTCAGTGAAGTGCTTAGCTGCGATGAGATGTTCTCCATTGTGGAGTCATTGCCCTTCGAAGAGTGTTCATTCAAGTTAAATTGTTGTTCTTTTCAATCTCAGCCGCCTAAGGTAGGGTTCTTATTAATGAAATATATCCTTCAGATAGAACTATAATGTACTAGAGTAAAATATTAGTATTGGCTGATAATATGCAGAGATCTCATGGGATAGTACAATATAGAACAATATGACATTGGTAGTAAGCAAAGCACTGTTACCTTGGCTCATTTTGTGGGATGAGTACATTTTCAGAAATTAAAAGATGATTAAATAGTCCGAGTGTCAATCCAGTACTGATTACAGCTTTATCATATAAAGTTAAGGACAGATCTACATTTTGGTGCCATATCCAGAATTAACTAACATACATTTTCCACAAAAATATAATTTATTCATTAAAAAGGAATACATATTTATTCATTGCCGTTTACGGGTATACAAATTATTTGAAACTCAATACCAGTCGTTTCATTCCCAAGGAAGCAGATCTTGCAAAAAAAGTGGAATGAATATAAATTGAGACTGGCATATATGCTCCCTATATATGTATTCCTTGTTTTAATGATTGAAAAAATTATGCTTTTATATTTCAAAAATATATGTAAGATATATATGTCATGGGAGGTGCCTGAAAAGTCCAAAAACGTTTGTGGAAAAGGTATGTCAGTCCAGTACAGTCAATATTACCCCGAGGGTCAAAGCAGTCACTTTGTTCACTCTCTGCCAACTAAAGTTCCAGACCAGCTTTCAAAAAGATTGCAGCTTGTGGGTGAAGATAGGGAATGAGCATGCCAGGATGTAAAAGTGACCCAAAGTGTAGAGATGGGAGTAGATAAGGCAAGGTTTGATGGGAAAGAAATCCTGGGCACCTTGTACAGTTTGTTTAAAGTATTCCAAGAAAACCAACACTTTCCCCTTGCAACCAAAGTTAAACATAGCATAGCTTACTTCCATGTGTAATGCTTAGGTAATGCTGAATAGGATTCCCTATTATCTTACATAAAACTGGGATGCGTTGCATTCATTAAAAGAAATTTGTAGTCTGTTGTTTTCACCCAATGGCTTTGGTACTTTCCTGATCTGCAGTGACTCCTAAAGTATTGAAGCATGTGGGATAGCCAGATGACTGGAAACAAAATGTATGTTTCGCATTTCCTACTTTAAATAAAATCTTTGCTTTGCTGAAAAGTTTTCAGTATCAGATGCTTACATTCCCTGTTGAGCACTGTGGAGTGCTACCTCCTAATTCATTGCAAGACAGAACACATTGGGGAACCAGACATCCAAAAGACCTAAATAATAATTTAATAAGCTTTTCTCTCCGACACAGTCGACTTTTGAGGCACAGATAGGGGGACAGGCATTCTTTGCTTTGTCATTTTAAAATGGCTAGCGTAATACTGCATTTGCTTAACAATACGTTCGACAAGCTGCTATACCTGAACCTTTCTTGTCCCATTTTTGGAAAATTATTTTAGATCTTTAAGTCTTTGAGGATACTGCACTGCAGTATACTCAATAATAAGGTATGGTTACTATGTGAAATACGTGGGTTGTCTGTTTCTACTGCTGCCTTATACAGGATAGTTAGTAGTTTGTCCATGAAGATATGATATTGACTATTGTTAAATAACAAACATGTTAATCATTTCGGTGTGATTATTTTTTTCAAGGCCAAAAAGGTCAAATCCACATATAGCCTAATGCACAAAATGAGCAATGGCTGTTACTCATTTTCCATGGTACCTGAGCAACATATCGCATTAGAGGATGCACACAAAAGTGGAGTTGCTATCAGGTATGGTATTTCTTTCATTACAAATAATGATTTCAGCACAATAGCTTAGTTTTAATACTGCTTAGGTTATTGTCTTGATTATTTATACAAATAATGTAGAAAATTTCAGTTTTGAGTTTAATTTTTTAAAAATGGTGATGTTTGACACCATTGATAAGTTCTTAAGTCAAGTGTCACCAATCTGCTATTTATTATGCAAACAAGTGTTTGGATTTGTTGGTAAATATCAATGGCAAGTACACAAGTAGTATGTTGCGTACTTATAATAGAGTACATCAGAATTCCAGTACCCTTTTTAACAATCGGAAGAGTAGAAAGTCTTACACATGTGCAGTGTTTCAGGACTTACAATGGTTTGATTACTAATAAGAATATTGGATAGTTTGAGCTGTTGTCAGCACATCTACTCATGGTCACTAGGCCGAATTTTGACATGTAAAAGTAACCTGTGGTCATTGTACCTGTTTCACAGGCTCTGTAGTGCAGCGGTTCCCAACCAGCGGTCTGCAGACCACTGGTGGTCCCATGAGAAAATTTTGGTCGTCCCCCTGTCCAGATCCCAGGCTCAGGGAAGAGGGCGGGTTGTGTCTCTGGACACAACCTGCCCACTCTCCCATCACAGGCTTAGTTTTGCGATCGGAGAGTGAGCGGGTTCTAGCATCATCACGTCACTTAAGGAGCTGGCAAATTTAGTGGTCCGCTGATTCCGAAAAGGTTGGAGACCACTGCTCTAGTGGATTCTTTGTAGTCTTTTGTAGAAAAGGTGCAGTCAAGGCATCTCTGGGTCATAAGGAAAATAGTGTGTTATGCTCAGGCTGTAGGAGGATCTCGTCTATGGTCATGACTGGTTCAGGTTTGGCAGGGGAATCTCTATTTGAAATAGCATAGCTTGAAAATTGTAGAGTGGGTAATACAGGGGAATAAAACTGAATTGTTGAATCCAGTTTTTTGTGAAATTTGGCTAAACTTTTGTTTTTAGATTACTGGTTTATCCTCCTCCCCCAACAAAAGGCGGCCTTGCTGTAAGTAATGAAGATTTGCAGTGTTTGGAACATGGAGAATTTCTTAATGACGTTATTATCGATTTTTACCTGAAGTGAGTAACGTGTTTTTCTTGTTGCATTCCAGCTGTTTATTTAAAGTACTGCCTTCAGATTTCTCTTGTAGTAACCTAAGTTGAATTTCATCTTCCGATTTCTGAACAAAAGTCTTGCTCTAACTTTGATCATAGCTCAGGGGCTTAAAAATTCTAAAATAAAAAATGACTTAAGGTTTCTAAAAAGATTTCTAAAAGTGTATATAAAAGTCCTCATACAAGTTATTTGGCATTATATTTATTTTTTTTCAGGCTCACATCTGCGATGGGAGAGTGGGTGGGGTTATGCCATCATGACATCACGTTCAGTGGCCTTATGATGGCATAACCCTGGCCCCTCTGTCAAATTTTATATCAGATTGTGGCCCCTGACTGAAAAAGTTTGCCCACCCCTGTTTTAGTTTGTTTAGACTTTACTAATCCTTTTAAGTGTTTCCTTCCTAGTTGAGAACCAGCAATTCTGAAAAGTTGTGATTTATAGTGCTCATGCAATACAAGATAATTTTCCCATTAAAATACAGGGTTTTAAACTGCTGCATGTTTCTTTGTGTAGACCCAATACTTTAAATGGTCCCTAATTTGTCTGGTGACCTGAAAACCTTTGCTGTGTGTTGGGGAGATACTTCCAAACACGCTCACAGCAGGGTACTTGCTCGTTTAGGTATAGAGAAAGAGCCATATGAAAAAATGTCAGTGCCACAAAGCTTTTTTGCAGCCACCAATCTACAGTGGTTTTAAATGCACTCAAATTATTCTAAACTTAACATAGGTTAGTTGACATAGGCCACAGTTGATGACTTCTTCTTTTAGAAAAGCTAGTTGTCTGCCTGTCAGTCAACTTCTTTGCTTTAGGACTCAAGAGTCATTGGGTCAGAACAAGTTAAGAAATAAGTAATTCCTGGCCATACCCATTTGTCTTGTGTATGCTTGTTCCAAGACAGACATTCATATGCATTGAAGCCGAATACAGCCCAACAGCTTCATCATCATTTTCAGGAGGATAGCAATGGCACATCCCCCTCTTTTTCTCATGACTCAACTAAATGGATAATGATCTGAGTCTTGGTGCTATTCATAACTGACATGACATCTGTTCCTTGAAATGTTAATTCCTACTGGTTAATGCACAGAACTAAACACTATGATGAAAGCAATATTGGCATATATTAGCTTGTTCGTAAAAATAGTAAAGTGACACTATGTTTCTTTTCCTAAGCTTTTTCACTGGCTTGCTTTGTTGCAATGACTATCTTTCACCTGTGTAATTTGTTATGTTTGCTTTTTGTTAGAATAAAATGCTGAAAAAAATATTAAAAACTATTTATTATGAATATATTTTGGTTCAGTTCAAGTATGGCCAAAATTAACAGCAGTTTTAACTTATTTTGTCTTCCCCAGGTACCTCATGTTGGAGATATTTCCGAAACCTTTTGCAGAGAAATGTCATATATTTAGCAGCTTTTTCTTTAAGTGCCTAACAAGAAAAGAAAATTGTTCAAATGATATCAACTCAGAGACATCGTAAGTACAGTGTTAATTTTTAATTCATTGTTCTACACTTTGAAAGTATTTCAGCATTGTGCAGCAACTTAAAACAATCTGTCACAGATCAGACACACCCTCAAACTCTCAATCACAGCCTGACTGTCTACATGTAGGTATTATGGTGTGAATGGCTACCCAAATATGCGTTAAAAAACTATGCATTTCTGCTAGGCTTGCCTTGCCATAATCACTCTTCTGGGAGACCAGTTAGTAGAGTTATACCACATTTGAGCAGAAAAATAAGTGGACATCTGTACACAGGTATATTGGTCCAGTGATTAGAGAAACCCCAAGATGCAGATGCAGGCACCAGACTGTTGTCCACTAGCTATTTGTTTTTTTTTTTTTGCAAACAGCTATTTATAATATGTTCCTTGCTGTTTACTATTGGCCTGCAGCTCTATTTTTATTTTTTCCCTGACCATTTCCTGGCGAGCATAGTATAGCCACAGAAGCTAAAGATAAACAGACTGTTCCTTCCAGTAACCCAGAAATAATTCTGTTTTTCATATGATCCAGGGACTTCCTTTTTTTCTGTGTTGACTGTTTCTTCTTTGTTTTTTTCTTTGTTATATATTAAGAATACTGTTATATATTAATATATACAAATAATACAGAATACCCAGGTGACATGCTGTTTGGTGGGGAGGAGTGACAGGTCTCTGTGTGTGTCACTTCCCCTGTGTGGGGTTTAAACTCTGTGAACAGATGTGACGTAGAGGGTCATTCCTGTTTTTTTTTTTTTTTTGTCTGTTATTGCCATCTTCCCATTTGTTACCACTTTTTACATTTTTTTATTAATGTTTAAGCTTACTCCAACCTCACTTCCTTTTCTCTTGTTACTCACCGTTCTAACCTTTCCCCCATTATTATAAAAACAGTAAAATAGCTTCCTCTGTGAGTATGTTTTTGAAAATGGGGATATTTAAGAATGTAAGTCAACAGTATAGGCTTTTGTCCAAATAGAAATGTGTAATTCAATATACAGTTCAATCAGGGAAACTGAGGGGTGATCTGCTTGTGGCTAGAACTTGTCTCCTTTCCCTTCCCCCTCACTCAGTACTAGTATGAAGCTGGCCCTAGGGACATGAGGAGATTTTTCCCTTGAAGGCAGTTCTCTTGAAAAGGAAAATAGAGTTTAGTCAATAAAAGAATTGCTCTCTGTGTCCATCCCCTAGGCATGCCTGTATTTGGTTTCTAAGTTTCTAGAATCTTGTTATTGCTTCAGGATTCCACACTAGGTTCTCTCTTTATTGGAGTTTTTTTTGTCACTGTATATGTTTGAAATATGTAATCATCCTTTATTTCTGTTAAATAAACAATGTTACACAAATATGGTAATATCTTAACATTTTCAGAATGTATAAAATTAATCATAATTAAATGTTGTGAATGATTTACCTGCAGTTTTACGAAATATACTTGTTTTTAGAACGGCGGAGAGAAGACATCAAAGGGTGAAAAATTGGACTCGTCATGTTGATATTTTTAAAAAGGATTTTATCTTTGTGCCAGTTAATGAAAAGTAAGTATTTTTGATTCAAGGGGCATTTGATCATTTTTTTTTTTTTTTTATTCCTAAAACAAAAACTATACTTTGCACGGTTACCATTAGATTTTTATACCAAGTAACCTTTAGTGTCAGAGTGTAAACATAAACCTATGCTGTTTCGGAAAGTATTAACTACAAGTACAATTTAATTCACATAATGTGCTCAAAAATTCCTTTACCCTCCCCGCCTGGGCCAAATTTTTCATTTGTGTCCAACATTCTCTCATTCACAGACAGTGCTGTCAATCTAGAAAGCTGTAGGCAGAACTATGGGGTGTTGGTCAACAAGCTACAGGAGATAGCTACACCCTCTGCAATATCAGGCAAGTTACATGATAGTGACAGCACTGGTTTGATATCTGGAGCAATGCAGACCTGTTGCCACACCATCACAGAACACTCCATTAGGTGGACCTAAATCAACAGATATGTGTAGAACCACAAGATCATGTGTGTGGAAACTAAAATAAGGTGCACTTACTTCTGCAGCTCATATTTAATTATTTAAATTTATTTTTAATTGAGGCCATAGTTCTACTTGGGATTGTTTGGAAGACTATAAGGAATAAAGAACTCACCTTTCTAAGTGATAAATTACAGGTATCCTTCTCTACAAAAGAAAAATAGTGGTTTGTAAAAATGTTCTTGCCCCTTTTTACTGATTTAATTTTATGAAGAATAGGGAGATAGGCATGAGATGGTTACCTGATGCGTCTCAAATTGAAGACACTCTTATTTTTATTGACAAATTTTGATAGTAATCCTTTTATCTGCCTTTTTGACCATGGTAGTCCATATTTACAGCTGGTCTTTAGGAATAGTTTCAAATTATCATTTTCAGGAGATTTTCAGTGGGACTTGCTGCACTAAAAGGTTAAATACTCTTTTTGTCTAAGGGAAGTGGGAGGTTTTTACCTACTTTAGAAGAGGAGAAGTTTATTTATATTTGACGAAATATTCACATATTGGCTGGTCCATTGTACTGGATTGTTAAAATCAGCAAACCTTTTCTTGCTAGTTTATTTTAGATTTGATATATTATCAACACATGGACATTCTCTTCTTCTAGTGCATTATTATACACCTTTCATTCTGTACATAGGTTCTATTTTCAATAACAGTACATGTTTTGTTTTTGTTCTAGCTCCCATTGGTACCTTGCAGTGATCTGTTTTCCCTGGCTGGAAAAGACTGTGTATGAAGACAGGAAAGAACAGAACGTGGTTTCTTATTCAAAGACAAAAGGGAGTTTTAACAGTGGTTCCGTTATTGTATTCAATGACCGCTTGTCAAAAACAGAGGAAACTGCAGAAGACAGCAACAGTGGATCAGAAAGTGAGTATACTTTCTCTCCTTTATTCAGTGGGTTCAAGAATAACATAATAACATGCTTCATTCACATGGTAAAAATGTGCAGTGGACAAAACTGAATGAAAGACAACTAGTTTCTAAATGATAACAGATATATACTATATACTGACACTTTAATGCTATTCACTATGTTCATAAGGCTGGGTCTACATGGACGTTTTGTAAAAAGGCATGTAAACGTTCCTACTGCTTTTATAAGCGTTTTTATGCACTTTTTTTAACGTTTTAAAACTTTTTTT
>NC_092858.1:75721925-75723222 GCF_032062135.1 Pyxicephalus adspersus | reverse complement strand
GTGCCTGAAGGAAACGTCCTGGTGTAGATTAGCCCATTGGAATGCATGGGGACTTCAAACAAGGGCTTTAAAAGCCTCAGGTTAAATGCTGGGGAAACAGTCCGTGTAGACTAAGCCTAAAGTGGAAGTCAGACCTGATTCTGATCATTTCTTTAGATGTATTACATTACCTCCAATCTTCACTGTTAGAGGTCTAATCCCTAGCAATCAAACTTGTACCTAGGCTTGAAAAACATGGCATTTTTCAAGTGGTGATTAGGTTTCTAAAAGTGGAGTCTCAACTTTTTACAGTTGGGTTTAATAATATAACAACTCAAGGTTTTATTTTTCCCATATTTAACCAAAAAAATGTACCCAATTTTTTAAAATCATTTCCACATAACCCATAGTGTGCACATCTAAAACTGACACTACAAATATACTATAATTGTGGGGAAACTAGAATGGTGAGTGATGGCATGTCAATATTTACAAAGCAAATCGCTGCAATGCTTCTGGGTCTGTTAATAATTGTTGTACTCAAGATTCACACATCTTTCACCCAAGCCACATATATTTTTTCACTTGGATTCAATTGAAAAAAAAATGAAAATCATATTAATCTGGTGGTGAAGTGAAACATTTAGCAATAGTACACTTACAATATTTAATAAATATATATATATATATTAGTGCACATATTTGACAATTATAGCTCTGCATTTATTATTAATTTTATGTTTCAGGCTCTTCTGGTTCTGGAAAAGGTTACACTCAAAAATATCCGGTTAGTGGCTCCTTTTTTTATGTATACTACATGTCTTTTCATTATAAAAATCATTATAAAATTTTAATTTGTGAATATGTATTTGTTTTTGCATTTCGGTTAAACTCTATAGACATGGGTTTAATTTTATTTATTTTTTTTTTTTATTCTCCTGGTCTGTGCAACTAATACCAACAGAATTAAAGGGCTAACTTGGGTGCAATTTTGCTGCTAGCTGACAATTCTTTGAAATACCGAAGAGAAGTTTTGCTTTCTCATTTGCTGGTGGAGATGTAAAGAGTCTTCATAAATCTGATTCAAATGCGGGAGATTACATAGTGGCTAGGTCCCAACGTTTACTAGAAAACATAACATTCCCTATTATAAATAGTATAAGAAATTAGTCCAGACAGGGTTTTTTTTGGCAAAGTATTGTATTAATGATAAATGCTCAGTATGCATTACATTCAAAAACATAACCTGAGAATAAACATCTCTCACTATATTGACTATAGCATTATTCAGGCCAGTGTAAATGCCATTAAAACATGG
>NC_092858.1:75536925-75721545 GCF_032062135.1 Pyxicephalus adspersus | reverse complement strand
AGAAAGGTTTGAGGCTCAAAGGTTTTGTGCAGAAGAGTTAATTGTGTATTTTTCTATTTACAGTTAGTACATGCATAATAATACTTTAGTTATGCATTCATATAGTAATATTTTTTTCACTGTATATCCTATATCCTGTTAATATCACAGGGTTTGGATATTTCTCCTAGACATAAATTTGCTAACACTGTACATTATAGGCTAGTTGCAAGCAAAAGGGACCTGTTAAGGGCACGTATTTCCCGACACGTTTCGCCGAATATAGGCTTCCTCAGGGGTGTGTTGTTGCAGAAGTTGTATGGTTTCTATATAGTACAGATAAAAATATAACATCGGAGATTACAGTTTAATATGAAAATATTCTGATTAGATGTTTATTAGGATATTTAAAGAGGGTTATTATTCTAATAGTTGCATTATATTAAATAAAGTTATGTATTAATTACATAAATGTAGGATTAAAGATAATCATGTTAATAACATTTTAGTAAAAAGGTAGATTGGTCTCACCTAATAATTGCTAAAGTGATAACAGATTTTATTATAATCTTAAGGCTTGCTCTCAATTAAATGTCCAAACGTGATACATCAACATTTTATTACATATAACTCATGTTATACAACTAATGTTCAGCAATCAACTTCATATTTCATACTTTCATATCTTATGTCTTGATAACTCAATATTGGTGTAAGCCTGGTTATACCAGTATAATTCAAGAGAATAAAGCAATGGTTTACTTACATTTAGTTGAAATGTGGTCTAGGCAAAGGAATAAAGTGAGCAGTTTCAAGCTACATGCTGGTAAGAAGAATTTAGTGCAAAGTGTTGAATCAATAATTAGATATATATGCATAAATAGGGAGTCAAATACTAAAATAATAAAATCTCACTTGGGTGTACCTACCAATTCACTATGTTAAAGCCAGAAAGTTGGTAGATTTGATCTAAATCATATAGTAATATTATTTATGATGATAGTTGCAAATAACCTGGATGAGGATCTGCGTTTAGATATTTTACATTTTTAGTTTGTCCTTGGAAGAATACAACTGTAGTAGTACAGCGATAATCCTCGTCTATAATAAAAAAAAATGATAGGGAGTTTTAGAATGCTAAATTGAATTGAACAGCAGAGGCAAGACCCAATACTTAATACAGTATAAATGGCAGTAGACAGTGTATAACTGACCATAACATAGAACATATAAGGGATTATAGGAAAAATCCCAATAGTACAGTATCCGCAAAGAAGAGATGCGAAGAAATGCAGTAGTGAGCCCATGAAAACCCGATGGGTTTTACCCAACTAGGGCTTCCTTAGAGGTGATATCAAGCAGAAGTAGAACACCCTCATATGGTCTTCATAAATCTGTTATAAATTCACCAGTTTGTCCAGCTACTTCACAAGCCTCAGATATTTAACTCCCACATGAAGTAAGATAATCATTTGTTTCCTTGTTTTACAGAAACCAAAAGAAAGTCACATCGGCAAAGTGTGCAAAAGGTAACCATTTGCATTTTTATTGTACATTTTAAATGGGCATTACAAAATATTTTATGATAGTTTAAATGAGTATATGTTACTGTTGCCCTGGCTTGATCCTGTGTTTTAGAGTATATCTCAGATCTTCACACCTGTGCAAGGTCACCTTAATATTCAGTTATCATTTAATTAGTAAGTATATTTCTTTATGTTTAGAATGTATTGTCATGTGATTCAGGATTGTATACTTTAATCCTGTCCTTGTATAGCATACCTTTATTATTATCAATAAACAGGATTTAGAGTTAGGTCCATAAATATTTGGGAAGAGACAACTTTTTTCTAATCTTGGTTCTGTACAACTCAGATGCAGTTGAACTGCAGACTTTCAGCTTTAATTCAGTGGGTTGAACAAAAAGATTACATAAAAATGTGAGGAACTAAAGCTTTTTTTAACACCATCACCTTATTTCAGGGGCTCAAAAGAAATTGGACAAATTAAAAAGCTGAAAATAAAATGTTCATTTCAAATACCTGGTTGAAAACCCTTTGCTGGCAATGACAGCCTGTAGTCCTGAACTCATGGATATCACCAGATGCTGGGTTTCCTCCTTTTTAATGCCCTGCAGTGCCTTTCAGTTGCTGTTTGTTTGTGGGCCTTTCTGTCAGAAGTTTAGTCTTCAACAAGTGAAATGCACGCTCAATTGGGTTCAGATCAGGTGACTGACTTGGCCATTCAAGAATATTCCACTTCTTTGCTTTAATAAACTCCTGGGCTGCTTTGGCTGTATGTTTTGGGCCATTGTCCATCTGTATTATGAAACGCCTCCCAATCAATGTGACTGCATTTAGCTGGATTTGAGCAGACAGTATGTCTCTGAACACCTCAGAATTCATTGGGCTGCTTCTGTCCTGTGTCACAACATGGATAAACACTAGTGTCCCAGTGCCACTGGCAGCCATGCACGCCCAAGCCATCACACTGCCTCCACCATGTTTTATAGATGATGTGGTATGCTTTGGATCATGAGCTGTTCCACACCTTCTCCATACTTTTTTCTTGCCATCATTCTGGTAAAGTTTGATCTTGGTTTTATCTGTCCAAAGAATGTTTTTCCAGATGTTTTTGAGCAAAGTCCAATCTAGCCTTTCTATTCTTGATGCTTATGAGTGGCTTGCACCTTGCAGTGCACCCTCTGTATTTACTTTCATGCAGTCTTCTCTTTATGGTAGACCTGGATATTGATACCCCTACCTCCTGGAGAGTGTTGTTCACTTGGTTGGCTGTTGTGAAGGGGTTTCTCCTCACCATGGTAATGATTCTGCGACCATCCACCACTGCTGTCTTCCGTGGAAGTCAAGGTCTAAAAGTCAATTGTCAAATTACTTTTGAGCCCCTGAAATGAAATTGTGTTAAAAAAAGGCTTTAGTTCCTCACATTTTTATGCAATCTTTTTGTTCAACCCACTGAATTAAAGCTGAAAGTGTGCAGTTCAACTGCATCTGAATTGTTTCATTTAAAATAATTGTGTTAATGTACAGAACCACAATTAGAAAAAAGTTGTCTCTGTTCAGATATTGGACCTTACTGTATATAGCGCCAACATATTACGCAGCGTTGTACAATTAATACCTTTATGTTTTTCCCCACATGCAGGCCTTGCATTCTAATCTTTGATTCTTTGAAAATTGGATCAGTGAAATCTACTGTACAAGTCTTAAGAGAGTAAGTTACTTTACTTTCCAGTTACTTTTCTTTTGTATTGGAAAAATTTGTGATTGATTTATACAGTTAGGTAGAGTACACTTGATGCATCTAGTTGCTGTCTACCTGCGGTGAAAATACAAATCTCAGAATGTCCCAAGACCATGTGAAAGCTGCTGTCTGGAAATTCCAGTTGGTCCATTCGACCTGCTGAGAAGATAGGAATCACTGTCTAGTGCTATGCATATATGCATGGTTTGCTTTCGCATCCACTGCAATCTTACAGTTTTTTCCTAATATATATTAGTTTTTTTGGGGGCGGGGGGGACTTTTATTTCAAGTATGTATGTGGGCACTTCGATTTTGCAGATACTAATTGGAATGATCAGTAGGTGCCATTTTATATCACCTATAATTATAGTGATTGCATTTAGTTAAGTTGTTAATTGCAGACTTCCAGTGACATGAACTGCAAATCAAGAAATATTATGTGTGCATGCTATTTTGTGCTTTATACTGCTGTTATTTATGTACATCTTTCTTCATTGGGTTCATTTTTGTTTTTTGTCTGATAGATATTTGAATGTAGAGTATCAAGTGAAACAGAAATCAGAGAGGGAATTCAGTAGGTCTTCTATGAGAGAACTTTATCCTAAAGTGCCAAAGCAAAATAACAGTACAGACTGTGGCTTGTACCTCTTACAATATGTTGAAAGCTTCTCTCAGGTATGTGAAAAACAATCATCTTGTATAGTTGTCTTCCTATTTTTCCAAGTTTTTATCTACCTCTGACCTTTTTTGCTCACATTTGTTTTCTTGTACGCAAGTACAACCCTTTTCACTATAGCAGGGTACTGGAAATGCCGACATTATTAGCACCCTGTTGTCATGGAGGTTTACAGTGCTGAAATCATTTTCTGACTACCATATTGAAGACAGACTCTCCAGTACAAATTAAATACCTTTGGACGTTTAAAAAAAAAAATTCTTGAGTTTGGCTCCTGCAAAGTCTTTACCTTTGTTATGACTGGTACAAATAGCTCCTGTGCCCTTTCAGGCACTCAGAGAAAATGTTTGCTTTGGTTAGAAGAAGAAATTACAAGAAACAAACATGAAAAATAGTTTTACCTTTCATCACAGCTATATAATACCATTTACTTCCCAGACAAGGAAACGTTAAAAAAGCTTCCATACAGCCTTTTTCTATACCTTAATTTATATTAGTGTCCGTTTCTTCTAAACAAAAACTATAAAAAATACATTCTGAAATCGTATTTATACCGTAAACTATAGATATTTAAATTAATTAAAAATGTAATGTAAATAAAGACCTTTCCTTTGTAAGTAAGCTGGATATATTTATACGTTTTTGTATGTTCTAATACTGCTTTAATTGTAAATTTATAAAGTATTTTTCATCTGAATTTCGGATTACTGTGTTTTCTTTGAAATATTTGAAAAAGCTATAATATATAGTTTATATTTTATATTGTTCAGGCGGAATTTTTATTACACACACTTCTTTGTGAAAGAATTTGTCATTTTATGATGATAAGTACATTGATTTGAGCGTCAAACCAGTGAGCATCTTGTACGCTGAGCAAAATATCTAAATCTGCTTATTTTGTATTAAATATATCTACAAGATAAAATAGTAACATACATATGGCAAACAACAACAGTTACTTGTAATTATGAAGCACGATTTTTGACTAGAATGTTGTCTTGTTGGGAATTAACTTAGGAAAGAATAACAAAAGGACTACATTACTTCTGTTAGTCCTAGTCTATGTATGCATTTGGTCATAAGCATTTCGTCATATTTTTGCTGAAGAGAAGAGATGACCTTTGTTTCACCATGGTAAAATAAATCACCAAGTGTTTCAAAATGTAAATGTTCACTGGAATAGCAAGGAATAAGGTAAGTATAGCTTATTATTTTGTTACTTAAAATGAGCATAACGTTTGAAGTTTGGGAACCTAAACAAGACCATTCAGCTACCATCCTCCTCTCTAATGTGGCCCCTTTGTAAATTATACAATGTGGCTTAAAATGCAAGCTTTTCAAGACCCTATTAACATTAAAGTTAGTGCTCTTTCCAGGTGCCAGTTTTGTGCTTTGGTAGGTACATCTATTTGATGGTGGAAAAGAATTACCCTGATATGGGTGGACATTGGGTGGTCAAATACAGGTGGTGTTGGTGGTTAAGGAAGGCCACAGAATCAACACAGATAACGGTGGTGTTGTGAGCAAGAATGGTGGTGTTTTTAGTAATGGTGAGCACAGGGCCATGGCAGGCAAGGGTGGTGTTGTGGGTATGGATTGCCAACTGGGAGTAGTGTTATATATACCAGTGGCCATTGGGTGGTCTGATTCGGGAACTGTTGTTGGTAAGGGTGACCAGTTGGTGGCGATGTTGGTAAGGATGGACAGAAAACTATGACAGATGTTACCGATTTTACAGGTAAGAATGGTCAGATAAATGTTATGTTGTTATTATGGAAGGCCAAACAAGGGTGCTGCTATAGATAAGGGTGGGCAGAGGGGGGGTTAGTTTTAGGGGTAAAGTGGCTGCAGGGTGGACAGACATGTTGTTGAGGGTAAGTAAAGGTGGCCAGATTGTGGAGTTTTGTATAATAGTGTCTGTGGTGTTAAGGATGCTCAAATAGGTGTTGTAGGTAAGGGTGGTCAGATACAGGTCGTTACATGGGTGAAGTTGATGGCAAGCTGTACGTAGTGTTGTTGGTAGGGTTGAGAGCTGAACATATGAGATGAGGGTTGTGTTGTAGGTAAGGATGGCTAGAGAGCCTTACCCATTGTGTACAGAAGGATTCTATGGAGGTCCTGGCTGCCCAGGTAGCTGACATAGCAATGCTGAACACAAAAGAAAAGTGATCACAAAACCATATTGAAATATTTAGTGTAATGTCAATTAATCTACCTTTGTCACCAGAAGTCACCAAGGTGTTTTTAAAAATTAAATTAAAAAACTATTAATACAGAACAATGAATCCACTGTTAAATCAATGGAACACTTAAAAAAACTCTAAAAACATATGGTCAAGCCTATTACAACAAATGGAAAAAAAACTTTGATTCCGACAGAAAATCAGATATTAAAAGCAAAACTAAATGTGGTAGTTGGTGAGCTTCTGCCATAATAGGCATAGCACTATCGATTGTGGCACATACTTACCCTGCAGTGATGTCAGGTCCAAGACCAAACATCATTGCAGGCATGGAAGGTGCCATCTTTTACGCCGGCTGGATGATACAACCCCTGTGCATGTGCGAGAGTCATATATTTCCCAGGGGATGGCTTTGTGTGTGGCGATTCTACATGTCGAGTAAGTGCTTAAACAAAAAGCCATCAGGAGCTGGGGGTTTAGTTATTTTACAAAAGAAACATTACTTTGCATTGCTCTTATTAATGTTTTGTACAAATGCAAGAATTTGTCTCTCACTCTTTGGGGTCTATACTTACAGTTGGGTCCATAAATATTTGGAAAGAGATAACTTTTTTCTAATTTTGGTTCTGTACATTTCCACAATTAATGTTAAATGAAACAACTCAGATGCAGTTGAACTGCAGACTTTCAGCTTTAATTCAGTGGGTTGAACAAAAAGATTGCATAAAATGTGTTTTATTAACACAATCACTTCAACACATTTCAGAGTCTACCATAAAGTAAAAAAAGGCTTTAGTGCCTCACATTTTAATGATTTAAAGTTGAAAGTCTGCAGTTCAACTGCATCTGACTTATTTCATTTAAAAAAATTGTGGTAAAGTACAGAAGCAAAATTAGAAAAAAGTTGTCTCTTTCCAAATATTTATGGACCTAACTGTATATTCCAGGTTTGTTGGATCACTTAGGTTCCTTCACGATAGTCTCCCTTCTATCTGAATTAGCCCTAACCTTTCCTTATCCAAAACTTAAAAAATTTCTTTCAAAACATTTATGTACAATAGATATAATATGCATTTAACAACAATTTGTCTAACAATATTTTCCAATACACAGCATAATATTAGTAGTCATTTTACTTTTTACTGGTAACTAGAGCTATACATGAATGTGTAACAAGTTTTGTGACACCACACACAAATCCAGAAGAATTTGGGGACCCCTAATACATAAGCTTTAAAGTTTTTTTTTCACTTTGGCTTTTAAAGTATTTAATTTATAAGTAACTTTGCAATGAATCACAATGTTTGTGTAATTTTAAAGAGGGACAGATTATTAAATAAAGTTTTATACTAAAGTAATACTAAACTATTTTTTTCTGTGAAATAAATACAAATATATACAATGTTAAAAGACAAAATCACCAAAAGAAAACCTTGCTTTTCCTAAAAAAAAAACAATTATATTTTTGTTACTTTGTTTTATTTGCATTCTTGTATTCTTAAAGCTGAATTAAATTTTAAATTGAAAATCTTGCCAACAGGAAACAATGTAGAAGAGACAGGCTGTCCCTGCAATAAAACAAACTTACCTGTCTGTTCACAATCTTAAATAAATACACAATTATTTGTTTTATGTGGTTGGTTTATTTACTGATTTCAGAAAAGTAACTATTTTTCATAAAAGTAGTTTTTTTTTTCTTGTTGGCCAATAACAAAACATGGTTAAAATTGGTGAGAAAAGTTGAGGTGTTTCTTACTAAAAGCAGAATATAGAGATATGTCCTTTTATATGGTCTACATTAGTGCAGCTCAGGTACACTTAGCAACTCATCACAATCCTGTTATAATAGGAAAGTGTGGCATTGGCTGTCATTTGAATATAAAGAAACGTAAGGTCTGTCCCCACCCTTTTCAAACAGTAATCTTCCCATATATATATATATATATTAGGGAAGATCAATGTGTGTGTGTATATATATATATATTTATATATACATATACACGTAACCTATTATATTTATGTTTTTTACCTGTACACGCCTTGCTCTTGTATAGGCATTCAAAATAAAATCCATGAGACTGGTACTTAGCAGCACCATCTTGGAAGTGATGTCAGCAAACTCAGAGCTGTTATGTAATTGGTATTCTGTAGTTTTCCTGTCACGGACTAGGGTCCAAAACTACTGTAAAGACCTCATTCAGATAGCAGATCAGTACGATAACTTGTAGGAGGAGACCTTATAAAGGTTCACCAGGCCCCCCCCCCACACACACACACACAAAAATGATGAGCTTTACTGCAGATGCCTTTCAGGTTGCAACCCTCTGACCCCCATGTGCAGCCAGTCATAAAGTGAGGATACAAAATGACCAAGTCAAAAACAGGATCAAGGTCAGGGGAGACAGCAGGCAGATGTTATCAGTTAAGAGACAACATTTGATAATCAAATAAAAAGCAAGTAACATCTCAGGAATGCAGGGAAAAGAAAGTCATAGTAACAGGCGCAGACCCATATGGGGTTGAATGGAAACGTAGCCAATATAATGGATGTCATAGCTGGTACTACACCTAGCCTTACTTTAGGGATTCAGTATCTGGAAAGAAAATAGTATTTCCCCTGACAGCAATTGGCTCATCTCCAATACTCTATGGAGGCCCACAAACACAGAACACAAAACTCTTCTCTGCTTTAGTGGATCTATTGAGAGTTAGGGTGTGGATAGGGCACCTTTTAGAATGGTATTCTCCCCTACCCCTGGGAAACGTCTTAGCCTATAGCCTTGAATGAATAGACTCTTTGCTAGTCTGTTAACATATGGCTATCCCTTAGAACAGGGGTCAGCAAACTTTTCTGGCTTGTAGGCTTTTTTAGGAGGTCAAGAAGGCACACTATGCGGGACTGTCTCTCTTGCTGATGCCTACGCCCCCACCAGGAAAGCCCCTGAAGTGAAATCCCTCTCCTGCGCAATGCATACGAAAAAGAGGGAAAGCCCCTGAAAGGAAATCCCTCTCCTACGCAATGCATACGCAGGAGAGGGAATGTCCACTTACCCCGGCAGCAGAAGTGTTAACGCGGCCAGCAGTAAATAGGGAAGGGGGGCAATCCAAGGAGACTCAAGAGACGCGGGTTGCCGACCCCTGCTGGCTGGAATTAGGCCGATCGGCCAGGGGGGCGTTAGGCCGGAACGGACTACTGGCTATGCCGTATCTGGCCTAAAGGCCAGAGTTTGCCGACTCCTGCCTTAGAAGCCCTCATTATCTTGGTACAACTTTCCATGAATGTATACACATGGGCAGTTTAAGGAGTCAACTATGGAAAGAGTGACTGAATGATAAGAAGATTTTTGTTATGCTGCTTTTTACTTGATTACATGGACCTTAGCTGTGGTTTCCGTGTCAACTCCTGTACACTCAATGATCCATAAAATTCATAATGCTTTTAAGATCTCACAGGTTAGCAGATACAGGCTACAGATCTTGGCTTTATTGGTACAGTTCATTGTCAGCTTTAGACAATGTTTTCTCCATCTAAGGACTATTCAAAGAATCCTGCTGAACAATTTGACTCCCTTTTAATAATGTAAAATTTTCACTACATTCCTTCATTTTCTCTTGGTGGCATGGCGAATGCATGCCACAAACTCTTAAAGATAGAATGTTCTAAAACACACAAAAGTATATGGGAGGAAAAAAACCTCAATAAGCATTTAAATACTTTATTTTTACTTTAACATGTTTTTTTTTTATTTACTATTCATTGCATGTTTTAACTAATATGTTTTGGTTTTGATTCCCTTTAAAACTGAGCAGACAACACTGGTCAGTGGTACCATGAGCTGGATCATGGATGGGTTAATAGATTATTGTCTTATAAGAGTGCTAGATGTTGGATGTTCTCACAGATTTATATTATAAAATTTACCGTTTGCTGTTTCCTATATTTTTCATATCTTGTATGACGAATGTAATCTTTGCATTTGCTGTATTTGTTTTTATCTGCAAATTGCTAATGCAGAAACTGCTGGGACACTGAATGAATATGTTTAATTAGGTGTGAATGTTCAGCCTATCAATGGGCTGTCTCTTTACAACTTGACAGGCTCTGCTAAAGAGCTTACCAGTGCAGATTAAACCTAAGAAAAAAAAACTCCTCTCCCATCTGTCAACTGGAGGAGCTGTCACTCGCCATTCAGCTGCCTGTCTAAACTAAGTTGGAAGGCTGTTTTTTTATACCTTTTTAAACCTCTGTCTTGTTTATGATTCTATAGAATTTTACCTTAATGGTAAAATAAAAACAAATAGCTAATATTTTCTTTTCTTCTGTAGTTATAATAAGAAGAATGCCTAATTTTGTGGGCAAAATTGTTTTGGGACTTTTTTTTGTGACGGTGTTGGAAGGACAACTGCAAACTTTAAAAGGTAAAAATTGAATTTATAGTAAAAACCTATGGCAAAATTGAATCAATCATGGTATTTAATCCTGTAGTAATAATGAATCTATATATTTTCTATTAGAATTGTTTCTTTATCTATATTCCATTCTGCTACATATCATATTTTTATATACCATGCTTAATTTAATATATTGATACATATCTTTACACTTGTTTTGTCCGGTAAGGATTGTCTGGAAGGAATGCCAAAATGCATTCAATTTATATGTAATTGTTTAGCACTATAGGTGGCTAGTACAATTCTTGAATGAGTGAATGATCTTTAATAGAGTCCAAGTTATATAATCTGTCTATATTATAAATGCAACTTCAACAGAATATTTTTATCATGTGTATTTATGGTTATTACAGTACAGTGCTTTGCATTAAAGAGCAAACAAGTCATATTTTTTACTAATAGTCTAAACGTTATTGTATACATTGTGTGCCCTATGAATCCATACACATCACAATTTGTTACCCTTGCATGTTTAGGATGATATACGTGTAACAAATTTCTGTAAACCTCACTTTACCTTTTAATATTATAACTTAGAAAAGTACACAAAAAAATTTTAAAGCATCAAAAAATGTCAAAACAGTTCTTACGTTCTGCTTATTTTTGCTCTAAATACCTTGTTAAAATAAAACATGGAATCAAAACTTTTTTCACCAGCAGATTCATGTACAGTGTAATGATATAACTCCAAAGCTTAAAAAGACTTGGGTGCCGAGTAGTAAAGCACCCACCTATTTTTCTCCTATGAATAGAAATAGGACATCGTTTACAGTAGTACTTAGAGACATAAGAGAGTTGATGGCTCTGAGAAGAAGTGAATGTATTTATATGATGTGGAATAGGAAATATACTAATAATCTATGGTCAGTTTGCGTGGGATTTTCAGTGACAAAGCTTGGAAATTACAAGTTCATGAGCAGATCATTTGTTCATTTCATTTTGGTAGTCTACAAATCATCTCCAGCTTATGCACAGGAGTGTTAATGAGATTTCAGTTTTCATTTTAAACTGATCATAGTACATAGCTTATACAGTAAATGAAAACTAGCTTCATGGCTGGATAGGTACAGTGTGAAAAGGATCATTCACATGGTTTTAGTTGTCATTAGTATTAGCAGCTTTACCTTCATGCATAATGAGTGAATTTTTGGTCTGGGTTTATTGGTCATTTAAATGCCTGTTGAATAAAGAATAGAACAAAATCATAATAAACAGCCAAGAACATAACAAACATTCCTATGCTATTAATTAAAACTTGGCACTCTGTGTAAATACAGAGGAAGACAAGCGAAAATGCTGAACTTTTATCCCCTTTGTCATAAAGCCTTTAATAGATGAGCAAAGGGTTGTATTCAGAAATTCCTGACTAAGGCTGTTCTATCAATATACCATTTTCCTTTATAATACACAGCCAAAGATGGTCCAAGACACTTACTCAGTAGGGTTTACAAGTGAATATTAATGAAGGCAGTAAGTTATTAATATGATTATGCACGGGACATTTTAAGGGTTACTTGAATGGTCCAAATTTATACACCTCTGCAACAATCTGCAGGTTTGGAGAGAATGCATTGACTAGGAGACCAAATCCACAGAGGTTTGAAATTTACAAAGCATATTGCACAGATTGCTATGACAGACCAAGAGACATGTTTTTTCCTTTTATAGTTAGAAAATACTTACAGGTTTCACCGCCAGCCTAGGACTGGACATTGAAGGAGAAGCAGTACATTGATGAGTTCATTTATAATACCCTCTTATTAACTATTATGCTACTTTTCGGTACATGATGAACATATACTGCACTGTACTTCCAGGCCTTATTTTGTCTAAAGCATAGCAAAATGCCTTCAGAGTTTCACTGTAGCGGAAGTTGGTCTGGTATGACATGAAAAGTCCGAAGTTGGACATAGTGTCTCTTCAAGTGACACATTTCCAGTGAGAAGAAATCCTCAAGTTGGTGGATAATACATTAGATGCAGGTTGCTGCAGTTGAGCAGTTGATTCCAAGACACAGGGAGTAAGTGTCCTGGCTTATGGTAGCACACCTTAGGTGCTTTTTGTAAAGGGGCTTCTGCATTATCAATTGGTCGCTCTGGCTACAGTTTACCTCCTGAGTGTATCTTGGTCTGCCTATTTCATTTTAATGAGGGCACAACTGATTTTATGGGGTGTATTATTTTGCTCAGGAACCAGGAATGGACATATCGCAGAAAGTTTCCTTGTCCGATTCGATCAAAGGAGTTTCTTAGTCACCAACAAACAGGGAATAGCCCACCCATCCTCCAAAGACTTTATTTTTATTCCATCCCCCATAGAATGTACTCTCACATTGGTCATTTTTGGGTTAAGCACTCCATCATCGCTATGATTTCTTTGCAGGCACAAGGAACATTACCTATTCCAATCACGTGGCTCTCATTCTGCACCTCACCCTTAGCTAGGCAGGCCCCTTAGATTTGGATATGAAGGTTAAATGAAAATTTGTTCCAGAACTCTTCTTATCAGGAGAAGCTTGGCCAGGAATTAGAAGCTTCAGACAGCAGATTGTAATCCCCTGTGTCTGGGAAGGCCCTAAGGCAGGGGTGCCCACACTTTTTTGGCTTGCGAGCTATTTAAAATGACCAAAGTCAAAATGATCTACCAACAATAAAAATGCTAAACATATATTTATTTTTATATTTACCGAGTATACTACACAGAAGTGACTGAAGCTAATGTGACATTGAATGGCAGAACATTGCACAGATATTGCACTACAAGACTATAGTGACAGGAAAGCTACAGTATACCTGTCATAGGAGAATGACATGCTAGACAAGAAAAAGAACTGCTAGTCTGTACAAAGGTATCTCGGTAATTGAACCCTGACACCGAGCCTGAACTGACCTGGCTGCCCAGCACTGCTCACCTCAGACTGCCCTCTTGCCCACTTTACCTCCCACCCCACTCCCCACTGTTACACAGAGCCTTCACACACAGAGAGACATCCCCAGCATCCCTATAGACGTATAGCAGGGCTGCTGGTAAACAGCAGTGAGGGGTAAGGCAGGGCTCCGTGATCGACTCGGGTTGCCTTTGCCATCGACCAGTAGATCAGGATTGTCGTTTTGGGTAACCCTGCCCTAGGGCATACATCAGGCACTCTTTATTTAAAAGGCATACCCATCTCTAGCACACAATGATGCACTGTTGGAGGGCCTCTTACGGCAAATATATGTTTTAGAAAGTCAATATAAAGAGTCTCAAGCTCTCCAGCCATTCCTTACCAATGAGGAAAATCATTATTTTTAACCAAGTAGGCTTGATGAGCGCAAGAGAGGCAAGGGATAAAATTATTTCATCATTTACCTTTTATTATTATTATTATTATTATTATTATTAATAAACAGGATTTATATAGCGCCAACATATTACGCAGCGCTGTACATTAAAAAGGGATTGCAAATGACAGACTAATACAGACAGTGATACAGGAGGAGAGGACCCTGCCCCAAAGAGCTTACAATCTAGTAGGTGGGGGAATTTCACACACAAAAGGATGGGAGATCCATCCATGATCCAACTGGATTTCCTTAACTTTTTTACTTCTATCCACTGATGCTAAAATAGGCTTAGACTGAGAAGATAGGGAACCACTGTAGGGGTCGCCCACAACCCTTTCCAGACACCAGGCCATTGGTCCTACATGATATATTTACCAAAATACTTTCTTTATATTAAGAATTTTGACTTCTCCTTTCCCACTTTTTTACTCAGCAACCCTCTTATTCCCTTTGGCTTTGAGAACCCTAAATTGTCCATCTTTGTTCTAACTCACTATATTTGACTAAACACTTTATCACTCAGTTCACTAGACAACCTCTACAATATTGCTGTGGATGGTCCATTCGGGCTTGAGCTTCTAATGTTAACTCCTAAAACTGAATAAATAGTAGGACAGAACCCTGAAATTACCATTGAGTGAATTAGGCATTGGTCTAATGTCCATTGTTTTTTGTATAATGCTTTTATAGAAAAAAAAGGAATAACAGATGGGATACAGTGTTTTTTTGTCAACTAACATACGTTACATTACATTTTTTATGTCTGTTAGTGGTTTATTGGGCTGCATCACACTGAGTTTGCAGTTTTACTTTAATATCCTATTTTTGGTTTAATTAAAGAATTTATAAAATTATAAATTGATGATGGGCATACCCACAAGTGTTTGGTGAATGCACTGCATTATCAGTTGTCCTTTCCAAATATGTTCAAATATTGACAACGATGCACTGGTAAACTGAGGATTAAAACTTTCCCCAGCACCCAGGACTGTTAGTGCAGGCAAAGCAGAATGTCAGCAAAGGAAAGATGGCAAACAGCTAGAAAAGTAGTAAAGTGATGAATCTAATGAGAATGACAACCTAGACTCTTCAAAAGGTTACATTGCATACTTCTATCTTTATAGCTTTAACAATACATGCAATTTTATTATCTCTATTATTTTTTTCATGTTTTAAGAGCCATGCTTTCCATCATCCATGAAATATCTTCTAAATATTTTCTCATGATTTAAGTGCCTATTTTTTCAACTTGCTTCCCACAAAGTTGTGTAACCTACCATTTTCAAGAATATATGGTGATGTGTAGTAGAGCAAATTCTACCATTGACAGTACCGAATGGTATTATTTATTGTTTTATTGTATATTATACTTTTTTTTGTAGGTTTGAATTTATGGTTTTAATTTTTGTTCCATCTTGTTGCAGAATCCAAAACACATGGTATTGTACATATAGGATCTATAGATGTTCAGCATGGGCTGGAAGAAGGAAGTGGATTATTACCAGAAGGCATTCCACCTCTGCCTGAATCAGACAGCCAGCACTACAGGGGTTTACTGAGAAGGAAAAAGAGGGCTATTTTATTTCCCAGTGGGGTGAAAGTATGCCCTGAAGAAACATTTGATCAGGCTCTTGTGAACCATATGAAGTTTTTTAAACTTAGAGGTAAGTCAACCAATGTGCAGATTCCATGAATCAAATGTCTTACAAAAGTTGAAACAAACTAAAAATTTGTATTGTATTTAAGCAGTGGAGTAGCTGGCGTGCAAGCCAGGTTTTCAAAGCTCCAGTGTATTAGTGAGGGATAATATTAATCAGCACTATGGGGATCCTTAGGAAGATTAATACTGATGATGAACTCTGTATTAGGCATGTCACTGCTGTGGTTAGCTCCTATAAATAGCACCTGACACTGGCTAAACCAAATACCACTACTAATTATTTATGTAACTGTCATACATCAATAAAAAACACAATGTAATAAAATTAAGCTTTGTGGAAGGAAGTCTAGAATATTATTTTAAAGAAATATGGCACAACATGAGGAATGTTATTCAAGCTAAGCATACTTTTATTTTGTTGGAAATTTAAAGAGGTCTTGTTATCAGACCAGTAAACTCAGCAACTTGGTATTCATCTATAAAAGCATTGTTATCAGATTTTAAAGGCCATGATTGGTGCTGGGCACTGCCATGTTTGATGTGATGTCAGCAGCCCCAACAGAGTGAAACTCTTCCATCCTTCTCTAGCAGCTGCTTAGCAGATTAGAGGCAGAACTGTGACTGTGCTAGATAATTGACTCTTCTTAAAGTGGTCAGATTCCATTGCAGGTTCTAGACACTTTACACGTGAATGTAAGAAAACCCCAGAAGGTAAACATGCAAAGTGATTTTTTCTTGTGGTTTTACCTGCAATTTTCACAATAGTGACTGATAATAAATTGACTTTTTCTTTTCTTTTTTATTTTATGTTGAGTGTAAGGCTGGGTATACCAAGGGACTGTATAAAGTTGTTGGAAGGAGATATGCGAATATCAAAATTTTCTTTGCCACTGTAGCTTTCACACCCCCAGAACATCAGATATCGACCTCCTTGCTTCACAGTAGAAATGGTCTATGTGTCACAAGTCTTGTTGCACCCTCTCCAAACAAACATTTATGGTTGTGATCATAAAGTTAAATTTTGGTCTCATCACTCCAAACGACTTTGTTGCAAAAGTTTTGTAGCTTGTCTAGATGCTGTTTGCCATGGGTTAAATGAGCTGTTCTGTGGCATTGGGACAGGTTCTTTTTTTATTGCAACTTGATTGCACTTTTTGTTCAGGTATCTCTTTATTGTGCATCTTGAAACAGCAACTCAACTTGTCTTTAGAGAAATTTGTATTTTACCTGGCTTACAGGTTTTTCTTTGCATCTTGACAAAAAGGCAGTTGTGGCTGAAATCCTAGTTGGTCTACCTGACCATGGCTTGGTAACTCCACCTTTTGTTTTAGAATTTGAACACTACTGACAGGCATTGAACGGAGGAGAAGTGAATTACCCATCTGACTGAACTGTCTGGGTGTGTAATTTGAGTTTTCGGTATTCAGCTCTGTGAACATGCTTGTTGCAAAGTTCATGCAGTGTTTCTCAACTAGGGCTTCTCCAGAAGTTGCTAAGGGTTCCTTGAGCAAAGAACAATTTGTGCCTCTCAGGTCAATATAAGTGTAACCAATGTTCTTTTTGGCTGTCTGTCAGGGTGACATTCTTCCCACTGGCCAATAATGTAAGAAGCATTCTTCCCACTATTCACCATGCTAATGTATAGTGGGCTATGTATATAGTAAGGTGAGATTTCCTCTATTTAAATTGCCAATAGGCCACATCCCTATTTTTTTTAAACCATTAAAAAAAAGAGAGTAGGTTTTGGGACTTTTAAGGCCAACTTAGGTACAAATGACATATATCTTAAAATGCTTTATTTCCATATCAAACATATAACAACCATATTTCAGATTAAAAACATATCATATAACACCCACAAGAATCTACAAGTGGTCTGGGCTCGTCATCACCTGCGACATCTCCTCTCATGTTGGGCTGTCTACTTGACTCTACCATGCTGTTTAGCATCTGAATGGTCTTTACAAAGCAGGTTCTTTTAAATCTGTTATTTTTTTGTTTGAGAAGCTCTCCTCTTATGTACACATAGATTACGGAGGAGTAATAGGATTTCACTTGGAGACATGTGCGCTGGATATTGCCTCCCCTTGCTTACCAGTAAAATATTTACCGGTCACAAGATGCTGAAAATGATGCAGGCAATCTTTTTTCCTGAAACCGTACTGAAGAAGCGGATCTTTTATTCCGCGAAACGCGTCGACAATCTAGAACCCATTGATTTGGTGTCTAGCACAGGAGATATTGTTTTTATGATGAAATATGGTTGTTATATGTTTGATATTGAAATAAAACATTTTAAGCTATATGTCATTTGTACCTAATTTGGGCTATGTATATAGTGTTTATAGAAGGGGTTCCCTAGGACCTGTAAGTTATTTTAAGGGTTTCCCCATGTTATAAAGGTTGAGAAATGCTCCCCCTGTGTCACAGATTTCCTTTCATCTGGTAAAAAACCAACACTATCATGTTAGCCTGCCAAATGTGAAAATGAGCCTAGAGTTTTATCTGTTAGCTTAAAATATATTATTTATAGTTAATAGATGATAATTTGTTGAATAATAGAAATTAAAATATTTTTTAGTTTTTTCAGAAACATAATGAATGTTAATAATATGCATACATCAGCATTTATATTCTATGTCCATTAAGACCCTTTGACCACAAAATAAGAATATGTATACATGTACAGTACATGTATAATGTCTGTTTTACTATTTTATTTTTGTTTTACTAATAGTTGCTTATCCGTAAACCTTTGTCTCTTTTTCAGAGAGCAAAGGGATAAGTCTGGATTTAGTATGTTATCAATGTTTTGTTGGCTTTTTGTGTCTGGTGTTGAGAATAAAAATACTATGTTTAAATAAAAAACACTATATTCTATGGCTTCATTCACACCAGTGTTGATGTTCTTTTAGTGATCATCAACCAAACCGCCATACAGACAACAGATAAAAGTGGTAGGATAAAAATACTTATCGTTCACTACAGGAATCTGGGTCAGTTCCTCTCTGCTGTTCCTTCTTAAAATTGGAAATATGCCAAATAAACCCATTTGCGTTTCAGAAGCTTTTCCATGGCATTCACTTAAGAGACATGGAATGGTTTTCTACCATTTGTTAACCATGATGCAAAATAAACAGTTTTACAACCAACTTCATAAATATCCTATTTATATTACTATTTGGTTTTGTTTTTTTGGTGACAGCTGATGGTAGGAAACCATAAGCTCAGCCATTTGTGTAAATGAAGCGGTGACACTTTAAAGCTAAAGTCCATCTTTATCTTTAGAAGTTGCAGCCCTTGTCATTCATCATTCAGAAGCATCTTGTGCTTTCTTCACTAGCCTATCTGTCCCTAGTATGTCGTTTTTATTCAGTGGATTTCAGTTCCTTCCAGTCATTGAGGGTCAGCTTATGTGTGTACTACCTAAGAGACAGCCCATTGCTTGAATCAGAGCGGATGGATCCTTAGAGGAAAAAAGGGGCACTGAGGCACGGTTCAGTGATGTTTTCCATCCATGGAACATGCATTCTCTCAACATTGGGAATCTTAGTGTTGATAGACCGGGCGTCTTCCCCATATCCAATTCACTAAAATGCAGCAAAATCTCCGACATGTGGGGGTTTGTTGGTTTGGGGTTGTAGTATAATCTGGAAGCCCTGTTTAATATTAAGGTAACCATATATCTGCCTCCTTCCAAAGGAGTAAGTAAAAGAACCTCGTTCCCATTTCTACAAAGAGTTGAGTGTGAATAACTGTGCTACACGCTCTCTGTGAAAAAGCCCTTTAAATAAAAACACAACTTACTGAAATAAAGTTTATTTATGTCCCCAAATGATCCACTTTTAAGCAATGCCTAACAAGGTAAATTCATATCAGTCATGGCAATCAGATCAGCTTTTGCCATAACATCTGGGAACGTTCAACTGGTCGTAGGAACAGTTAAAAACTTAATGTAGAAGTGCGCTGGACATGTCCCAGTGGAAAAATGCCACAATGCAAATGTGATGGGCACTTCTGTGTACAGGCTGCACTAACACAGAAAGTACTTTCTGCTGTAAAAATGGTTTGGTGAAAATGGGTTAGTATTCTGGGTCAGTATCTCTTTATGATGTAAGGCAAAGTAGCTGGTAATTACTATGTCCATATTATCACTATGAAGGTCCGCTAAGTTACATGGGATAGTAAAGAAATAGTGGGACTACCTTAGTATATATTTATGAGTGTATTTACTGTTCATCAGCAACATGTTTTGTTTACTTGGTATCATAAGGTTGAAGATCAGGTACTTTTTCTAAGAACATAGTTTAGTGTCTTAACTCTTGGCCTTACTCACTTATTGGATTATTGTATCTCACTGGTTCATGATTTGACGTGACATGGTGGGTGGCATCTTGCACTGTGTTTATTTCTATTTAAATAGTACGAGGACATAGTCCTTAAGAAGCATTACATAATTCTGGGACACCGTCTCCTTGGAACAACTCTTGTCATTATGCTTGAACTCAACTTGATGACGTGTGATGCTTAAAGAAAACATACGCATTATGCCACGTGGATTTCCTTCTGCTGCAGTGAGGTCAAATGGATACTGTGCATTATCTGATTTTCTTGGAGAAAAGTGTCTTACTGCTTTGATCACCCATGGCGTGGTATATACACACACAGGATTTACTGTAGGTTAAACAAACTAAGAGATTTCTGTGAAACGCTACATCAGAGCTCTAATGTCAATGTGCCTCAATAGGACATGCTATGCTCAAAGAGATGCAGCACAACACAGCAGCCTGTGAACTGCCATGTGTACTGCTCAAGTCTTTTAAATTTAGTTTTGCCTGAAGTTTAAGTTGAAAGCTGTAAAGCTTCATACACAGTAGACATTCATTATCTGCTATGAACATTCTTGATCATCCTGGGTAAAAATCTAGAGTTAGTACAGTGATCCCATGACATTTAGTATCATGTCCAATTTCTAAACCACAAATCACTAGTGTTTGCAATTTTTTGCTATATGGAGGATGTCCAAAAGTTACCTTCATTATAAATCAGCACTCTCTGTGCCTTCCATCAAATTCTAAGGGTCTTTACTAGATTTAAATCACTTTTTTTCAGCCACATGGCTAAATTCAAATTTCATTGGACCCGACATTAAATAACTCTCACATTATTGTGATAATTAGGATACTTTATCTTGGTGTGTAAGCATTGTGAATTTACCTGTATTTATTGGTTAACTACAGAAATGACAACTTAGTAGTTGTAGATAGTAATGTAGTGTCATATAAATGAATAGAATTACTTTCTGTTTATATATAATTGTAATAGGGTGATCCTATGGCCACATCTATTGTGAGGAGACCTAAGCTCTTGGTGTTTTAAAGAGCATTGTATATTCTTAAACTAAGCTGGATAAAGAACTCTCTTGGCCATCGAGGGAAGAAGCAGGATTTAAAAATGATTATTAAGAGTGTTAAACAGCGGGGCATTAGTTACATAACGTATATAACCTTGGAGAGATGGGGTAAACAATACACAAAAAGTTTCTTCTTGGGGCTTGGGTTTAAAAAAATATTGGGTTCCATTAACGGCAGTTGTTACAGATGTGAATGTGTGAAAAAAGCTTAGGTAAGGATAAGTGAACATACAAATATATGTAGATGGAGCTGTGCTGTGTGGTAGATCTGTGAAATCAGTTAATGCAGTTTTGTACAGATCAGTTAAATGCAATAAAATGAGTGTGAATACTTGCATTTATGGTGGTATCAGTCTCCTAAATCCCCTGTACAGCAAATGATAGTAGGGGGTAGCAAAACCACAGGGTACTGTGCACTAGGTACCACTTATTGTGTAGGCTTTGCTGCAGTGCATATATGCTGACAGTGAACATACCATGATGAGCTTCATCAGTATGATGTTGGTTGGTGATGTTGATGGAGTAGAGGGTGAGGATCTACCTGTCCTGGTTGACATAGTGTCCTGAATCACAAAAACCTACAAATCCATTTGCCAGGGAAAATAGAGGGTTTTCTACTTTCATTATTAGGCCAGCAAACTCGGCAGGTGCCTGTGTATTCATGATGTAGTCTATTGTTGCTCCAAAATTTTCAAATAGGTCAGTACTACGTCATTGGCTGTGAAAGAAGTCAGATCATTTGCTGTTGTAACATGGAAAGAACAGCTTAGGGGGAGGCTGAATAACTTTGGCAGACCTCCAATCAGAGCGATGGCCAGAACTACGAAGTCCAATGTTACCACAGCATCAGATAAACAGGCTTTTTATGGGAAAGAAGGTCAATTTGTAAGAATCAAACTGCTCACTTTCATGTTTGGGGGGCATACATCAGTTATAAAAAAATATGTAGTAAAGAGCCAATTATTCCTAAAACATTTTCTGCTTGATAGACTGTCAAGATTATTGAGCTCACTCTGTCACGGCTCCACAAGGTAAAGTGGTGGACCCATTGTGTCACCCTCCCTGTGGGCGGAGACGTGGACAGGGCACAGGGTCTAAGCAGTAGCTTGGTCTTCTCCAGAGCCTCTAGACGTGAGGATGTTGTGCAGCAAGCTACTGCCAGGTTGCGGCCCCCGTGCCCGCCAAGGCAGGTGACTGCCAACAAGCAGGGACTGAAACGTAGTACAAAAGAGAAATCCAGGAAGGATGGTCAGGAAACAGGCAGGAGGTCAAGACGGGCAGCAAGCAGGAGTAGTCAGGAATGAGCCAGGGTTGCTACACAGAGAATCGGGAACAATGGAGATAAATAACAATAACCTGGAAGCAGAGCCAAAGGAACTCCTTGTTCAGGAAACTTCCTGTTGCCAGGTTACTTCCTTAAGAAGGGGAGATGGCGTGGATCAAGTGAGCCGCAGACATCAATCCCACCAGGAGAAGGAGTGCTGTTGCTGGGATGGTCTCAGGTGTTATTTAGATGTTGGCCAGCAGAGGGAGTGCATCTGTGGAATTCTCTGAGGCAAGGGAGCAGCTGACAGAGAGTCGCCTGACTTGGAGCAGAAAGTAAACAGTGTTGGATCCAGAGGCAGAGATGGTGCTGGCAGCAGGGGGCTGCAAGGAGGGAGAGCCAGAAGTAAGGGAACAGGTGACCTGGACTTGCCGAAATCTGTGACACTACCTCAGCCCCTCCACCATGTATGCTATCCTGGCCCTCCCCTTTTAGCTATATGATTTATGTCCTGTTAGTTATATACTCTCAGCTTCACTTGTGGATGTTACCCAGGATGGGCAGCAGACAAATGACATCTCTCCGGAAAAGCTTGATGTGCTAATATAGTATGTTACCTTTAAAAATCCACTCTTCTGGCTTAGATGTAATTGTGTTTATTTCACGATCAGGTCTGCTAAATTTACACTAGGAGCCACAGAACAGTTCAGTTATATATACAATTATATTTGTACAGGGTTGTACCTCTGACGCTAACAATGTGCCTGCACGAGAGCAGACACAAAACAAGCAGTGGCAAACAGGAGCTCACAACAAATGTTAGTGAAAATTAATTGGGAGATGATTTTAGCATAGGGAAAGGGGGGTATGGAGCAAGAACACTATACTCTACTGCTTGCCTGCAGAGTATGAGAACATTAGACATATTCAGGGTGACCATGCTTTGTCATTTGCAGAATTCTTATCCCTGAAATAGTTGTAGTAGTAGTAGTAGTGGAAAAATCAATCCATGTCCTTCCTGCACTGACTAGAAATAGTAACCAACATTGGCAATGTCAGAAATTGGACTCCTTCTTCTGGTTCCAAAAAAAACAGATATTTTGCAGCCTTTGTAATAATTTTTTTAATTTCCAGTTTAGTTCCGTTTTAAGGGTACTTTAAATTGCTGACAGTTTAAAAACTTCTGTACAGCTAATAGTTACAAGTCTGGAATAACATAAAACAGTAATATTGCTGGCAAAATTTATTTTACAAGGTATAAATGTAAGGTACCATATAACACCGGCAAGTAAAGGGACCAGGAATCCTGTCTCACTGATCTGTGTTTGGGCTTTACTTAACCCTTAAACATTTTTCATTGACTGGAGTTTTATGGCCCATTTGCTCTTAATATTGGCCGCTGTTTAGGAGGTCCCTACGTGAAACGTGTATAAGAAAACAAGATGATAGGTAAAGCTGGAACTTGTAGCTTCAGACAGCTGGTTATCATATATGCCTCATATGTGCACTGAAGTAGCCTGTGCATCCATAGCTTGGTATGGGCTCTCGAAATGCACAAATTCATTACCCCTATTGTTGAGGTATTGCATAAACAGACAACTATGACTATGTTTAGAGGTAATGTTCTCCCAATGACCTAATAAATGTACAATTTTTTACTGCCCTCTTTCTATTAACACTTTAGCATGCCATAGCATAGGAAAAAGGTGTCAATCACTCTAGTACACCTTTATTTCTATGATACACTTGTAAAATGTACCACAAATTATTTTAAAAGCAGAATTCAAGGTGTGCAACTCACCTTTTCGCATTCTATCGCAGGGCGCTGCCATCCCTCTTTTCTTCTTCTTCCTAGAGATGATATTTGTCCATTTTGAATGGTCATGTCAGGATGATGTAACCGTTGCACAGATGGGCGCCTCATTCATTCCTGGCACATGCAAGGGAAGCCAGGATTGTTGGGCTTCACTGGCATTCATAGCTGATACCGTGCATGCGGGGCAATCTGGCAGGTAAGACAGGATAATGCTGAAGGGAGGTCACCTATCCCATTCTGCAGTAGCCACCAGCCTGATCCTTTATTGTGTAAAATGGGCCTTTAGTTCTTAAAAATATTACAATACTAACATTTTGAAAATTCTGGTATTCTTGTAAGACCCTGGTCAGCACCAGTTCTCACCAGACACCAGTTCCCCAATCTAACACTGCAGTCTTCACCTATAACAAGCCCTCGCTCAGCCTCGCGGGACTGGTTACATGCCCCAGCACTCTATTGTCTCCAGGACTTACTGAGCAAGGGATGGTGTCTGGGAATGGACTGGCTGAGGACCAGGAACCCACAGATAAGCAGTACCAAGATACAGGGGCAAGTCCAGAATACAGAGCAGAGGTCATACACCGAATATCCGCCCACCAAATGAAGTACACAAAGGCAAAACCCCAGCAGAGTTGGGGTCACAGGCAAAAGATCAGTCCAGGCTGCATACAAATGATAGGTCAGGAACAGGCAAGGTCAGCAACAGTAAATCAGACAAAATCAAACTTCGGCACAGATTAGCCCAGGTATACGCTATGACAGGCACTGGTGACGGGAAGCAGAAAGGTTTTAAAGTCCCAGCAGCCAATAGCAGTGCAGGGCTGAGTCAGGAGCTGATCAGTCTCTAGAATCCCCTTCAGCTGTGCGCACCTAAACAAGGGATGCTGGGGATGCCATAAATCCATCAGGCTGCACATCTAAAGGGAAGCAGAGGCCGCTGCTATCTTAGTTCTCCTGGATGCTGCAAATGACAAAGCTGGACAGAACAGACAGTGTTTTATACCGCGATGGTGCACAGCACGGAGTCACCGGACTGATGAGCATCTCCTAACAATTTATTTTTTACATCATTTAAAAAACAAATCATGGAATGACAAGCATCCCAATATTGAGCATGCAACCAGTTTACTAAAATGTAGTTTTCAGGTGTGATATTGTTTTTTAGGATATATATATAAATAATATTTTCATAACATAAAGTAACAAACATCAATTTGTGCTTATATATTTGAACAGTGTGCCAAGAAACGGTCTGGGAAGTATTCAAGATCTTCTGGGACCGACTTCCGGACCAAGCTGAATATCAGAGCTGGATGCATCTATGTGAAGAGGGTACCATGCCAGTGTTTGATATAGGGGAGAACTTCAGCAAATCTGAGGACCATCACAAGTTGGTCAAACAGGTATACTGTCATAGTATAGAGATTGTCTTTTGTTATTAAAATATCTATTATAAAACCATCCTGCAGCAAGCATAAAATTATATTTACATACTTTTTAAACTTACAATTTATCCTAGTATGGGTATATTTGTAAGGTTCATTTTATTCATTTATGTTTTATTATCTTAATTTAGAATTACATCTCATAAGAAGATAAAACTGATGTGAAAATGATCACAATACCTTGGAATTAATTTATTCTTGTAATGGTGACTGTTCATCCATAGTTTTATAATTTTCTGTAAGCTAAGTGGACATTTCCTACTCCTTTTTTAAACGAACCCCATTGTTTAATGCTTGCAATGCTGTTCAGCATTGGTATATCATTGTTATTTTGTACTTTAAGTAAAGAAACCTGTATGCTCATGAAAAATCTTTACACCTATAATATAATTTTAATTAGCAATTCAATCTTATATTCTGTAGCTTAACCTGCCACTGCCAATGCAATACTGATTTGTAATATATTTATTAGTGTGAATTTTTTTAAAAAGCATTCTTTCTGCATGCTGCCACTGAGCCTGGAGTAATAATAATCATTTTCTTGCAGAAACTGTCTCTCACTAAAAATGCTGCAAGCAGGTAAGTCATAATTTATAGAATTAAAAGTGTACTGTTGCCAATAAAACGTCCCACTATGGGGTTTAAGGCTCTGATTTTTCTTACCAGCGTCTGATCTTAGTCTGTAGTGAAACTATGTGTATGTAGGCTTTTTGTTCAATTGACATACGTTTATTAATCTTTTGTCCAACAGGGAGCCTCCCTCTTTACAAGGAGGCTAATGCCATTTTAAACATTTAGATTGGTAACAATTATACAATGTGTTGGGACCAGGGATTAAACAAGAAAAGGACACATAATTACATTTACTGACACAAAAATGACATACCTGTTTCAAACGCGATCATTTCAGTATATTCACTTTATTCATAATTATTTATTTGATAATTACTGAAATTATTTTAAAAGTTATTTATTATTTATTTTTTTTCTTATTATTATTTTAAGTTCTTGCACTGACTGGACTTGTGGGTAAGTACCCTGCCTACTAATTAACTCAAGTTTCCAGATCCCTTTTTTGAGTTGATGACAATAAAATGTGAATTTGTAAGGAGTTACAGTGCACTAACTAATTTTCTGCAAAAAGTTAGGTTAGCATTATAAAGATTTTTTTAAAAATAAGTTCAATGTAAAAGAGGCGTATATCCTTCTCCATGGATTGTGTGGGTGTTCCACAGCCTTGGGGTCAGATATGAGTATACAGTATGTGAGACATGTATGTATGATGTAAACATAGTTTACGTAGTTAGTAGGATTCCACTAATTAATCATCAAGAATAGTATTTTAGGTTGTCTAGCCTGGAAGAGATAACTATGTGATCAAGTGGAGGGATAGACAGGCTTTTATAGGCAGAATTTTTTTAAAAAAGTAAATAATTTTTCTAATGTTATACAGTAAATTCCTATACCATACATAGATCAACAAGCTAATGATATACAACTACTCAACGAATGTGATTAGATACACCGATTTTCACATTTCAAGTAAAAATATCAACTTCAGTTTTTTGAAAAGGTCTCAAGTCCTGACGCGTTTCTCCCTTAGGCTTCTTCAGGGGAGGATGGAGATTGAAGTTTAACTTGAATATTAAAGATTTATATAGTCACAGTGATTCAGAGTTGATAAAAACATCTGTGACACTTCCATTGTTGCCGAGCTCACAAATGTAAAAAAAAAAAACTGTACTCCTGGTTTTCCCAGTGGGCATCCTACTAATTAATTCCAATGTTTGCCAGCCTTAAGCAGAAATATTTTAATGAGTAGGTTATGAGAGGGTCATTTGCTCATTAGCCCAAAATATTACACAAACATAAAAAAAAAAAATGCAACTAATACGTACATTTAAATATTTAATGGCTTGAAAATAAAATTTAAATAATGAATTAGCTCATTAAGCACAGTATTGAAGAGAATTCTTGTTTTATTGTATAGACACTATTGTCATATAACAGAATCTTTTTGAAAATGTCAAAATATTCATTTTAAAACATTTAATTAACTATTGGAATTCTTTTTCTGACCTAATTAACAAAAATGAAAGCAGTTATGTTTGCACAATACTTCAGTTTGTTACTGTGTCCACAAATAGTTTCATAACAATTAGGTAATGGGGTTAATAAAGGGCATCTAAAAAATGTTTTTAAAGCAGATGAAAGGGATTTGGGTGGTTATTTAGGGAACTGTGTCAGAGACAGGAGCCAATAAATTCAAGAAAAATACCAAAATGAAAGAATATAAAGCATGGTAAACAGACAATAGACTCAATTCACTTAAAACACCAGAAAGTTGACTCAAAATATTTATTCACAAAAATCTGATTTTTTTCAATAACAATCTTTTTCAATTTTTCAATCTGGGGCATATTTTGAAGCATTGTACTTGGCATTCACCAAACATTTACAGGTGGTGTACACATACACTTCCAAATGACAATTAGGAATATAATTCATTAAAGTATATTGTTTTGAAGCCGTACTCAGTTAATCCATGTAAGCAGAATTTAGTCTAATTTAAAAAAGCTATTTACTTGTCAAAAAGCCATAATCCCATGCTAAATAACACACCACCTGTTAAATAGCAAAGATGGCAAGAGCCTTTACAAATGTCTACACCGTGTATAGCCAGAAGAAAGAGCTTACTCAGCTTTTACAGAAGATTTGTCTGAATTGGGGCTCTAATATATTTTAATTTGACTTTAGATATATTGAAAGCAGTATGGGAGACAAGAGGGCACCTTAGTAAGCATGCTAAGCACTGGCACTACATCTCCTAGAAACCTCAGTAACTGTGTGTCGATCTTTTTCCCCAAAGTCATACGAAGTTGCTGCTTTGTCACTTGCCAGAACAAGTATTGCATTTGGGAGATTTTTTCTCCACTCCTGTTGTGATAACAAGATAACAACATTTCCCATTTTTTTTTCACTTAATCTCCTTCCCCACTCTATCCAAAGCTAGGAAAAAATGTTTTTCAGGAACTCTAGCAACTAAAATCATTGAACTCTTAGATTGTAAGCACCTCTTGGCAGGGTTGTCTCTTCTTCTTGTGTCATTGTCAGTATCTGTCTGCCATGTGTAACCCTATTAAATGTACAGTGCTGCTTAATATGTTGGCGCTATAAAAAAAACTGTTTAATATAATTAATAATAATAACAAAAACAATTACAAAATTATTTTTTTTTTATTTGTTAGCCAAAAAACGGATCAATCTGTGCCATTGGTTCTGCAATTTTGACACCTTTATTGAACAGTACAGTTCACATCACTGTAGCAACATAAAACTTGGTAGAGGAGACATACCTGGGATGTTAATCAGACAGTGAAGCAGCAGTAGACTCATGAGGTCATCTGATGTTCACTCTTGTTTCCCCTCCTCTCAGCGCACCTACTGTGAGCAAATATGCACTGCAGCACCACTCACTGACTAAGAATTCTTGCCCACCTGTTCTTAATGTGAGCATTGCTGTTCAGGGGAGCATATGAAAATTGAACAAAACATATGTAGGCACTTTCACCAACTACATTTAATACCACATTTATTAATCAATTTACATTTTGGTAATTTGGTAGTAGCTCAAAGTTTAACCATTTTCTTCTTATGTACCTGCAAGTATAATACCCTTACTGTATCATAGATGTGCTGCTTTAAAAATATTTTGGTAATGGGAAACATGTAAAATGCTTACAGAAATTCATCCATGATTACTGTACTTACTGCATTGCATAGGACTTCTTCAGTCACTGTACTATACTGCATTAGGGCTTTGTAACCCCAAACCACATCCTCAATTACAGATAGTATGTATTCAAATGTGTAACTTTAAATCAGTTGGTTACCCTCCATTAAAACTGTGAATTTCGCCTGTCAGTCCCCTCCTCCGAGGAGCAAAAGAAAATGCTACTGCACCCTGTGGACCTCTGTCTTCTAGCTTCTCCAGCCCAAGTCCCTCCCAGTGATATCAACTAACACCGATCTAATAAATTCAAAAAACTAAAACACACCAAACAATCACACAGTCTAACACATATACTATACATCAAACACTCCCCTACCTAGGCTCTTTCTGGAACTTTAACCAAGGAAGCTTAGCCCCAGCACTGTGTGTTCTGGTTTTACATTACCCTCCAATCCCTCTCCTCTGGTTGTCAGGTGGACTGAATCTGACAGATGGATCCAAGTCATTTGACCTCTAACTAAGATCAGTAACGATTTTCCTTTCTGCCCTCTGCCACTCTAACAATCCAGACAGTAGGAGTAAAATAGATAACACAGGTGAATGCAGCATTCAGTTCATTATAACATCAGACCCCGACTTTCTGGCCCCATAGGTGTAATATTTACACTCTTTCATATTTGTTTAACATTTAAACATTATTTTATATTTTGTATATTAAACATATGTAATAGAAAGAAATAGAAGAAATGTCTAATTGTATGATGGTTTTTCAAATTGTTTGAGTTATGGTCTTTCCTTATTATGTTACATGTAAGATTTTGAGGTTTGTTCAGCATAGGTGTATAAATATATGCCTTATATGTAAGTACTTTTCATTTATTTGATTTCATTTTAACTGGTCTGCAATGTGGGCTGATATTGGGTGTAAATTGAAAAATGATTTAGGGGTTTGACTTTTGTTGGTCATAGCTATTTATAAACTTGTATTTTTAATAAAATTCATTTTTAGATGGATCAAATGTCACACTACCGCATATGAGTTTTATTTGTTGTTGATAATTTAGTTGCAGCACATTTTGATATAATGATAGCTGTTAGAGAGTGAATTATTGTTCTTATACTGAATACATACTTCTGCAGCATTAAGTTTAGTCCTCTCTATCTTATTTTAACTAATGTTCAGCAAAGGTTTTGCTCCATGGGTTCACCGCTGCAGGTAAGCAGGAACCTTAGTCCTCAAAATAACTTTATATACAGTCAGATCTTAGTGCTTCTAGCAAGTACATTTTGGGGGCTCATTCACATAGAGATGCAATTATAGCAACTACGGTGAGCATCTGATAGCATAAAACTGTATGTGAAAAACGTTTATTTTAATAGATAGTTTCACCATAGTTTCACCTGAAGTTTTAATTAACTTGAATTGTAGTGGGTCCTTTAATTAATGTATTAGTACATACTGAAATCCTTCCTATTGCATTAGAAATGTTTCAACAATGCAACACAAGTGTCACTATTGTATGTTTTTATGTAAATGAGCCTCTTGCTTGCCATATGCTTAAAATATTAAAACCATTACTTTGTACAGTCTTTACACAAATCTAAGTAAAGATTAAAAGGTGTTTTCACAATGATGGATCTTTAGAGCAGTGGAGGGTTAGGCTCTTTAAAGTGCTCATAGAAACTGGTTGCTCAATAATTCCAGAATGTTGAAATGATACTGGTGATTCTGCTGTTACTTCCGCTTAAACAGCAGAAAGTAAGAATAACATCTAGAAATTGTAGAAGCTGTCAACTTGTAGTTAATTTCACATTCTCCAAACAGGGATACTCATTTACACATGCATACTGGTAAGGGTGTAGGTGTTTGTATATTGTTTATGGTTTATGCATTTAGAGTTGTGTTACGTTAAAGTGGAACTAAACTCACATTGCTCGCCTCTCCCCATTCCCTCTTCAGCCATCGGGATTGGCCAGGCTGGGATAATGCAATGTTCATTAATTTCCAGCACATGCATAGGGAGCTGGGAATGGGGGGTACCCTGTGCAGTGGCAGCTTTTTGCCAGCAACTGGGAGCAGTCAGGAAGGTACAGGGAATGCAAAAGGGACATTGCCTATGCCTTTCTGCAATAACTGCCTGATCATGGATCATAGTCCCACTTTAAATGATACCTGTACTTTATAACTATGTTGGATCTTTTAATATATTCAGGAGTACCAACTACCTCTGTAAATATAACCTATCACCACCACCTTTTTTATGTGTTGAGAATGCCACATGGCCACAAATATGTCACCAACCTTTAGACTGGCCAGTCTTAGTATAGGGGTAAATGTCATATTTATACATTTCCGGTCTTATTTAAATCATACACTGATTATATTTAATGTATAAATATTATAAATTGTACAAATGGTAAAGTCCTTTATTATTTGTTCAAAAGATTCAAGGAGTAATTTATTGGGATTCAAAAAGTAAAGCAAGCTTCATGTACTGTACTTTCAGCAGGTGGATTATTTAGTGTCTTGTATCTATAGGATAGCACATAGGGTTGCTTGTACTATGTATCCACATTATTAATTCAGATTCCTGAATTAGTGAATCTTAGTATAGATTTAGCCTGTACCTAGTTTAGTAATGTAATCGAATCATAAAATGTAAAACTTCTCTGCAACTGTTTACCAGTATGGCTATTTTTATTTGTATTTTTTAAATAAGAGGCACAGTTATTGCTACTAGTAATATATAATCAATAGCAGTAACACAAGACTAACAGTCATCCATTTATTGTTTTAATCCTTCTGCGGCTCCTTACAATTCCCCTGGTAATCTGATGTATTTATCAATTATTGTAAAACATAAATCTTAATCTTCATATAACTGATTTTATGGTTTTTGAAGGAAGAAGTAAATGGATTGTTCTAATTCCATTATACTTTTTGTTAGTAGTTAGACAGCACTTAGAACAAGTTTGCTGTAAAAAACACAAACATTTTTTGCCTCCTAAAAAAATCATCACTGTGTATAAATATTATGTGATACTCAATTTTATACAATTTTAATGTAATGTTAGAAGTGCATTTTACTCTGTGCATAGTATCCATTTAACAGACTAGGGTGGAATAAAATCCTGCACATACTGTAATGTGTTTCTAGGCATAATTAGTTTGTGCTGATCATAAGACATAGTTATAAACAAATATACAAATAATGCAAGTGTACATATACGATGCACAATGAATATGTGTTTGGAAAATATAGGTATGCCATTCTGAAGTTCCTAAAGAAGCAAAGGTTTCACCTATCCATATATAATCTATAACGTGTACTGTCTCTGTTACTAAACATTTACTCTTTGGCTTGTGAAGAAGCCAAAAATCAACAACATGATCACTGAAACGGGTTAGTTAAGCCTCACCAAAATCAGGAAAGGAAGTCTTGACTTTGATAATATGCCTTTATTGTCAGTTCATATACCTATATATGAAAGATATGAGGAAAATATAAAAATAGAACCTTGATATTAAAGCCTGCTGGGTGAAAAACATTAGAGGATTTGTATTTGGAGATGTAGTTAGTATCAGTGACTGCTTGTAAAATTTACGTGGATTTTCAGTAATTGTTAGTTTTATTTTGAATCAAGACCTTTATATAAGCTGTATCTTCTGAAAGTACTTGTTACTAAATGTTTTCCCAGATGAAAGAATATGGATAAAGCATATTTTATACAGTTATTGAGAGAGAAAGTGCAAAATACAGTATATATGTGTATACTGAAACTATATGCATTGACATTTTGTGATTGAGGTGAGTTTTGCTGATTTCAACCATCCAATCATGCGTAAGCAACAATCATGTTTTTTACAAATCCTTGCATGTGATTGAGTAGTCTTTGCAAAGTGAATTTTCACTGCATCAATTAAGGTTAAACCCCTTTAGTAAATCAAGACCACTGTACTGAAAACACTAGTTTAGTTTTTGCAATGCATAGTGGACATAATGCAATATATTTTAGTTTGATTTAGTTACTTTTTTAGCTGGAGTTTTATAGGAGCTTTATATTGAAAAAGGGATATGTAGGCATTCGCTTAAGGCAGCACGAAGACCAGAAAAAAGCCTACTTCATCACTTTATCACATTCTTACTGTAAGATTTTATATATTTCACTTAATATTTGCTTTTTTAAAGGAAGAGGCAAAATATTATGTTTCAGTCTAGTGAAACACATTTTTAGTAAATAGAAAAGTTTTAAAGATAAGTTAGCCAAAAAATTAAAAATAATAAATTTGCTATGTTTTTTTAAAAAAATATGTTACTGTTTAGTTGTGGTGCTATTGGTTATGTATTGGTTTCATGTATTATGTTTGTATGGCAAAAAATTATTTTAAAATGTATGTTTCGTCATAAGTTTCTTTCATGTTTTCAGTTCCAGTTTAGATGCAACATCAGCCAGTTCAGCACCAGAAACTACCACTTTTCGAGGTATTTATTTATCTTTATAATACAGTATTTACTAGTGCCCTATACAGCTATTCAATTACCATTTCATGACCTTTCACATACATACTCTAACTATATTTAATATATGATCATTTCTAACAATATCGAGAATCAATTCATGCATAGGGCACGCTCCCTGGTCATTTCCCCCTGCATGAATTAGCAGGACGTTGGCAGGCCTATCTAAACGAGCAAACGTGTGTACTTCAAGAATAGCCCATCCCAGGAATGCTTATCCACAGCACCTGTACTACGTCCCGCTGCAAGCCCAATTGCTGTCCGTTTGGTCGAACATCTGCCCTCTGTGCTCCCCAATATAGAAAAGAATGTCCCAGAAACCATATTAGACACTCCACCACATCTGTAAGGTAGAACAAACAAAACTAGTTCCAGCATATCCACCCATATAAACGACACCCCTTCAACGCTCCTCCCCTGACACCACAAACCCCCCTTTAACCCCCACTCTTCCCTCACAACAACTGAGGGTGAATATATAGCTGGAACCTATTTGAGTTCCAACGCCCTATCCGCTTTATAACCTCAGGGCTCAGTCCCCACCTGGCCGCCTCCATGGCCACCCCAATCCTAAAGGAATGTGAGGAATACTCACCCGCATTCCTGCCAGTTGCTACCACGCATCTCCTGAAAACGGACACAAACTGGAAACGCGTCACAAACGACCCCTTGTCATGAATAAAGAAAGGGCCGTTCCCCTCGAGGCCGAACCTGAAAATTCTTACCCATAGCCTTAACTGGGCAAACCTCAGAACCCCTTATAGCGCCCAACACCAGCCGCGCACCCCTACCCAACTAATCCAATTTCTGCGAACCCACACCACCACTCTGCTCTCCTCCAGGCGCACATCCCCCCATTGCAAACCCCCCTGACCTGGACTTGCTAGGACAGACCACTTCTGCAAAAACCACAAAACTCTACGTGCCCCCATCTACTTAAACAGAAAAGCCAAGGCAGATAATTTTTTTACTCCTAGCCCCACCAGACACACCCTTTTGAAAATAATGCACCAAGAACAGCAACACCGAAGCTTCCCCACCCCTATGGACACCCCCCACCCCTTTCATTTTGTAACAATACAAACCATTCTTGCCAAGTGCCCACATAAGCATTCCACATAAACTTCCAGTATAAACTGCTGGATCAACCCGGCGATGACCCCCAGACCACTTTCTAAAGCTCCGACGGGCATGGGGTCCCCCGCTCCTCTGATGCTGGCGCCAGCTCCCGAAACCTTGACCACTGGAATTAAGAAAGAGAATCAGCGATTACATTCTCACACCCAGGCACATGAATTGCCCCAAATGAAAGGTTTAGCTACAAACACAACAATACCAAGTTCCTCATCAATCACACCACCGGGGGGGATGAAGCTGAGTTGTTATTAATAACCTCCACCACTCCCATATTGTTGCAATGGAGGCGAACCTTTCGATCCTTCAAAAACTCACCCCACAATTCCAAAGCCACATTAATAGGGAAAAGTTCCAACAACACCAGGTTTTTACATAGTCCCTGCACTCGCCATTCCTCCAGCCAGGGCTCTGCACTCCACCTCCCCCTGAAATAAGTTCCATAACTACACACCTGCTGCATCCGTCACCAGGTCCATGGCCCCATTCTCCACTGTCTTGCCCATCCACACGGAACAGCCATTGTTATTTTCCAGGAAAGTCTGCCATACACCTACCATCCTCCTGCAACATCCTTGTCAAGCGCACAAAATGCCTGCGGCTAAAATTCCTACCCATAGGCATAATCCTGCAAGCAAAATTCAACTTTCCTTAAAGCGACTGCAACTCCCGCAAGTGAATTTTGCGCATAGCACAAGCCCTCTGAACATCCTCCCTCAACTCTCCCAGCTTGTCAAAAGGATGCCTGCATTCCATCCGCCTGCAATCCAGTACAATGCCCAGGAAACACAGCTCAGTGGAAGGCAGCTCTGTTTTGTCCCCCGCCAGTGGCACCCCAAACAGCTCCGTCACCACCCACTCCACGAATGTGCTGAAAGTTTCAAATAAATCACAAGATATGGAGCACCCCATTGATAGATATTTATCCACGAAAAAGGACCCCCGCCACCCACAACCCAGTAACCTAAAACTATCCGGATGCACTGGCAACAACCTAAAGGTTGCCTCAATATCAGCCTTTGCCAAAAAACAGTGTAAGTTGCGCCCAACTTACACGGGATCTGAAAACTCAACTCCAGTAATCCCGCAGCCTTCCTATCTAGATACTTACAGAGAAAACCCAGCATGCTCTGCACCTTCACCGGCGTTGCCCCGGCTTTGACAACAGCTAGCAGAGTGGGCTCCCATTTTAGGATTGTTTGAGATGTCCAATAATCACTCTTTATACACACAATCACCCATGGTCCAGCCATGTCACATTTGTATCACATCTCCATCAAAGGGGGAACGAGGAACCTTTTAGAACAATCTGTGCCTGTTTTATCAAAGCTTGGTTCATCCCCTGATGACAAACTCATCAGGAAATAGCCACCTGCCAATTCAGACTGGAATCGCTTCACCTGCCCCTGCTACAGAACTCTTCCCAACAGATTGCTCTGGACCAGGGGTGTCAAATTGCAGCTGGCCCGCTGCTGCATTGAAATAGCGCCTTTACTACACTTCCCGGGGTCTATAGGCTCTCTGGCTATGCATGGCCCCGCATTGGACTGTTTTATAGACGCAAATAATGCTGGGAATTTTAAAAGTGCCGCTATTTTAATGAAGAGGGAGTTTCGGTGGCGGGCCACTCAATAGGATTTAGCTCCACATTGGCTGTGTCTGGCATATCCAGCACTCCCACTCAGCTGTATTTTTCCTTGCTACTCCAAGGCATGGACTTGAATGGTTGGATTTTCATAGAAGAATATTGTTATTATTATTGTTAGCCTGTGCAAAAATATTACCACTGAAATTTAACTCAGAAGGCTACAAATAGAGAAAGAGGCATAAGATTTTTTCCTAAATAAAAAAAAACAAAACATTTTTTTTATGCTTCTTTCTCTATTATAAGCTTGTTCCAGATTGAATGAGAGGGAAAACCTCTTTGTTTCCATATGAAAAGGTTTTATATCTAATGAGAAGGAAAAACTTCCTCAATTTTTTCAATAAATTACCAGGTTGGCCCGCGACTTTGTCTGAGTTTTTTTTTTTTGGCCCTCTGTGTATTTGAGTTTGACACCCCTGCTCTAGACAGAAAGTTGTGCAAAAGGCCAAAAGTACAATTCATGCAATTTTATCAGCTGCAAGAAACAAATCTCTACAAGACATTTAGAACTTCTGATTCCATTGATAAAAAGTTTAATGAAATAAAGAATCGCATTTAGATCTTTGAGGAAGGATTACCTCTAATATTTAAATGATGCCCTATTGTATTATCATAAAGTATATTAGATCAAATATTTTTGGGCATGAGCGGGTGATATTTATTGTCATCTTTTTGCTTTAAGAATGTGTTTGTGTTTTATTTTGTTCTGGAAGATGCGGCTGCCAATGTACCGCAATCATATGAAATATCCATTGAAAATTTTTCTCCAACTGATTCTCTAAAGCAACAGGAGACTGATGATGTAAGTAAACATATTTACTTTTTATTGTAACTATAAAAGGAACATAATATTATTGTAATAGATAGAAACACATCCAATGTCCTGGAGATGTATCAATACATTGCTAAAATCATATTACAAAATAGGTTTACACTGATTACTAAGGGTTTATGCTAGCCATGCATCATAATATTTCTGACTGATTAGACAAAAACATTGAAAATAATTAAACATGAAAAATGTTTCAGTGATGATTTTCAGTCAAAATTTGGGTGGAAAGTTGATGAAAAATGTATTGAACAAGGCACTTTTTTGGGCTGGCCAATACTTGTAGTATTCAATGTACCATCATTATTCTTGGTTTATATGTTGATTGCAATTTTAAACAAGAATTGCAATGTGTATGCCTATGATTAGAAATATATTGTATTTATTGTATATATTGTGCAGTGGTAAACCTTAGTATAATTAACTGGTAATACAATAAAAAGTTGCAGTAGGCCCTTTTGACTTCTGAGTTCCACAATTGTCGATTAAAAGGGTATTAGCAAATAATATACCTTATACAAAATTATTTTTACCAGGCTCTTTTAGCAGTTAAAAAAAAATAATAGTGTTAACCAGAAAACATTTCTATTCAGGAATTTCTAGCACTAAATATTGTAACTGCTGGCCAAATAAATCAGAGGGTTTCGTCCAGGATGACAGGTACATTTGCCCCAGATACAGGTTATACGCAAAGTATTTTTCTGTTTAGTTAGCTTATTGCTGTGGCTCTGTCTTGGCTGCTGAGCTGGGAGGAGGTCCTAGGGGAATTGGGAACTGTGAGTAAAGACACAGACCATTGCAAAAGATATATGCTTAGGGCCTTAGAGTCCTGAACAACACTAGGTTGGGCTGGATTGCTAGTTAAGGGAACTAACAGTGAGTTAGAGGCCAAGTGGCCAGGCTTTCTTTTTGCTGTTTGTTTTATTTTGCCTGTTTTGTGTGCAAATAGTGTTAAGTGAAATAAACCTTTGATGCACTTAAAACCTGCTGGCCCTGCTTTCTGCTTGAAACATCCCCCGTTGCTACGGGCGATCTCACAATATGTATACTGTTAAAAAATGACAAGGGGTTAGGTGGTATTTGTAAGTATTTGATGTTACAAGTTTTACTGAAAATACATAGAAAACACTTATGAACAATATTTTTGTGCAATTTGTATCCTAATACAGATTATAGTCTGGTTAATTGTTACAAACTAGGAAAATGTTGGAGTTTAAATGATATTGTCTATTGGCTAAGTTATATAGTATAAGTTATAAAAGATTAATAAATAAGAAAGGAACCAAATTGGTACCAAGAGCTTGCATTTTTATATCAATAGGTTTTTATTCACAATTTTGAAGCTTGTATTTTTAATTACTTACGTTACCCAAGAATAAACATGGGTACAACTTAGATTTTCAAATCTATAGTATTAATCAATGGTTGGCATAGTATAAGACTACTGCAGTTTATATATCCATACTCTGGGGTGAGATTTGGGTATTTTAGGTTTTTTGTTTTTATGTGATGGGTGAACTAAAAAGGTAAAATGATCTTCTCTTAACTGACAATATATTCTTTCAGCAGTTGGACAATGAGATTTTTAAAGTTACACAGAGGCCAACAAGACCAGTGGACAAAATGGTTGAATTTAGCATCATTATTCTTGATCCCGTACTAAGTGACATGTCTGCAGATCAATACAAAAATTTCACAGAAAAATTTAGTACAGAGGTAAATTTATTTATTTACCTTCATCTGTCTTTTTGTCTGATTTTGTCAGCCCATGTGTTTATCTATTGTCAAAAACCCTTAAAAAAACTATGTAGTAAAGTTGTCTTTAATGAGTTTTTAATTACGGATAAATAACTCAAATTGTATATTTGCGCTTGCAGATGGAAAGTGTCTTTAATGCTTTTCCAGGTTATAAAGGCATAAAAGTACAGAATGTAAGGTAGGACTTGCTTAATTTTGATCATATACATTTTGTCAATTCCTTTATACAGTTTTCATTTATTTATTTTGTTTAAAATCATTACAATTTTCAATTTTTTATTTATTTTTAATGTTCAACTTATTTTCTTTCAGCCCTTCTCTACTGGATGACAGGTACTATTGCTTCTGTAACATTCATTAGTATATTTAAAGACTAGAAAAATGTTTCTCAAAGTCCACTTGGATTGGCAACATAAATTTTCAGTGCTCAAGTCTAACTTCTTTAGATTTACGTATCTTTACTCATAATAAATGTGTGCAAACTTATCACTTAAAAGTATAGTAGCAGTTCAAGGATTTATTAATGATACCTTTGGTAGCTAAAATGTGTTTATTATTATTATTAGTTATAACTAAAAGAAAGAACCCTTTTTTATATTGTCTACTGCTAACCCTTTATTTTTTTTTGGTGAAAATTAGTAGTTATTTAACGATGGCAAAAATATGCAGCACACAGGGGTCCTAATAATTCCCAGATTATTCACAGATCTGTAAGGTTCCCTTACCCATCAATATTCAGAAATTGTCATAGGTATATATATTAAGCGTTAAATTGAAATACTGTGCTTTGTTTTCTCATTGTTAAACAACTACTGATATATCTTTTCTTATGAAATCTGTTTATACACTCTGTTAATTGCAGATTTGTTATGGATGTCCGGTTTGCTGTCATTTTTGATGTTGATGCAGATGCCATCCAACATGCAACATTGGACCTAATGAATCTACATTCTAATAAAATTGAAGATACTTCCTTACATGATATTGAAGATAATCCAACAGCTGTTTATACTGTCAGTAGCTTTACAAATTTTATACAAGATGGTCTTAGCAAGCAAATATATAATGGAGAAAATACACTTAATTTTGACCCTGAATCACTTCAGCTTATCAATGGTAAGAATAAATATTTTAAATGTATATAATTTCTTTTAGTATTACTTTGATAAAGCATTATATTTAATACTATTAAAGGGCAAGCAATATAAAAGCAATAATTTTGCCATTCACTATATATTTTATAAAAACTATGATATTTTCTCTTTTTTTAAGGCTTTCATAAGCATGCATAATGCAAGGCACAATAAGTAATGTAAAGGACAGGAAATGTATTTAGTACACTAAGAATTGGGGTTTATTTATAAAGCAGTGAACCTGATATTAACTGAAACATTTCCTGATGGAGATTAAATTAATGCCATTTAAACACATGCAACTGGAAGATTCTTTACCAGTGAATCTCAGATTCACTACTTAAATAGAAGTACATAAGAATAACTTAAGAATTTATATTCAAAACCAATGACACATGCCAGTGTAATAAATATTGTAATAGTATGTTATAACTGAAGCATTTTATCTCTTTCTTTATATAATATTATATACAATTGCCAAAGCAATTTATAGACACTTCCATATGCCACAATATATACTTTTTTTTCTTGTACTCACAATAGGTCTATTATCTGTAGAAGTAATCTTGTGTGCAAAAAAAAAAAATTTGAATAAATCAAAAATATATTGTCTTCTTGTATACATACACAGGTCAACGGTTATTGAAAACACTGAAATCACTGAATTTATGGAAATCTAAACATTGTTTGAGAAGTATTTTTAAACAGTCTTGTATTGTTTTGTATAATTATTTATTTTTTTTTTTTTTTTAGTAAAAGATGTTACATCACATACTTACAAAGAATGGACATTAGTCACTGAAGAACAAAGCTTTCCCATTCCTTCTACAGCAGATGTTGTAAGTATGATCATTTACAATCCAACTACATTCCATCACATGACTTGCTATTACAAATCATCATCACAATACAAAACTATGCAGAAAAGATGCAAAGTGACAATGTTAGTGCAACAGTATTCCCTCTTCTCTCTAATTCCGATATAAGATTTGTTGCTGAGAGCAATAGTCATAGTCAATCCCAAAGTTCTCCCTTATGAGGATAGATAAACAGAATAAAATGTAAGATTCTGTCCCTGCCTTACTTTTTCATGCTCATGTCTGTTTCTACATATGAGATAACATTTCATGATACCTATTTATCTGTGTAATGTTTTATTATACTCATTTAATATGTTATCCATGTGATTTTAGAATAATGCTTTGAAAGCTGAATGGCTCCCCACTGATTTTTCAACTATAAGAAGCGCTTATGCAGTAGAAGAAACCCATGATGAGTTGGAGCCTAAAACCCAGTTTGCTTTGGAAGCAGAAAGCCCCGTTGTTACAGAAGATATTGTTTATAAGGATCATTTTTCTACAAGTTCGGAGTATAGGCTTACTACACCAGCAACTGCTGCACACTTTGTTCAAAGTACATCTTTTGCCTCAGTGGAATCTTTATTATAGCTTGTCACTACTTCAACACAAGACTCAGATATTCAAGAAGAATCTGGGGATAACGATATGTCATTGTATATTCCCACTACTACTGGTGGCTCATATCCACCTGTGTTTGAAGATATATCATTGCCAGAGAAAGATGACATTATTATTACCACCAATCTTCCACCAACTGCTACTATACCATGGGCTGCTGAGCACTATTCAGACATTGTGACGTCTGCAATAGCTGCAGAAGAGCCATCATTAGGTGAACCTACTTTAAGTAGTTCATCAATCTATTCTGAAAGCACTGAAACAAATAGTGATGATTTCATACCACAAGTAACGGCAGCAAACGGTGACAACCTACTGTCACAAGTGACTGCTGAAAGCAAGTCGGAAACTGCTGAAATTTTGGTAGAAGATAATTTGCTACCTACTAAAATAATCACGGAAACTACAATACCTGTTGATGAAGGTTCAGGCTCAGGATATGATGGTGTGAACAAAGAGACAAAACCTTTGACCACAATAGAGCCCCTTTCTCCCTTAACAGTACAATCAATAGATGTAGACCTAACTGAGGTAACAAGAAGCTACAAAGATCTTATTGAAGAACATTTTACTGATAACCTAGTTGATCAGTCTATTAGTTTGACTACCACTGAATTACTTCCTACTTTAAGACAGACCTCAAATTATTTTGATGTTTCTCAAAGTACAATTGTTACAGAAGAAATAAAAAATCAGCCTGTTTTGCTGGAGACTGCAACAAAGCTTCCATCTGTATTGTCTACTCGAGAACACTTTAATGTAGAGCAGTCTGTGCAAACACTACAACCTTCAGTTACCAATGGACATACAGTTACGGAAGAAGATATCAATGTTGATAACTCACTGGAAAGTTTAGCTTCTGAAGACACTGCTAGCACTCTACAGACATCACAACCGCTATTCCATACAGACGTTGCAGCGGACTATGATACATTGATGATTACACAAACTTCTATTTCTAATGAAATAGAACCAATAAAACCACATACGCCAGTCCAAAACCTCAGTTTAGTTACAGCAACTAATGCAAATACTTATCAAACTATGACAGGTTCTGACAAAAACACTGTTATTACATCAACAACTAATCTTAATTTAGAAAATTATTTATATTTTACATCAGTTTTACCAAGTAAGCCTCAGGATGAGCTGTCAAATACCATCCCTAGCTTGGAAATTATAAAGCTACATCCAGACAGTCACTTTGAATCTGTAGGTGAAAGTAATATAGATAACATTATTCCTATGATACACAGAGAGGAAGTTATTTCAGATCCAGTGCAGCCAGAATCACATCCAAGTGAAACATCTATAGGTCCAACAGGTCCACTGATCAAAGATGTAGAGGTCACAATGGATGTACAGGACATATCTTTGGAGTTAGATCACATGAGTACAGTTTATTTCCATCCAGACATGAGTCCGGAAGAGAGAAGCATGGTGGCAAAGAAGATGGACTCTACAGACTTGTCCAGTGTTGTCTTTTCCACTCATGAGAGTGGCATGAATGATTCTGCACAAAGACGAGCACTTGTAGTATTTTTTAGTTTGCGTGTGACAAATATGATATTTTCAGAAGATTTGTTTAATAAAAACTCTCCTGAATATAAATCTTTGGAACAACGATTTTTAGAACTGGTAAGTTTTAACTTTAGAATAACTGTTGAATGATTTCATTTGTATACCTTAGACAACATGGAAAGACTATTTAACAACATTCATAGATAAATCTGTAAAAACATAAAATTAAGTATATCTAATGATATTCAACATTTTGCCATTTCAGCCACAAATATAGTTATCTCATCGGGGTCTTTTTCATTTGGCATCAATGTTGTAAATAAAAGACAATGAAAATCCATGCAGAAAAAGCACACAAGATGGAATGTGTGCTCTTGAACATACTCTGCAGCAAGTTGAAGTTCTTTGAATGATCACCACTACTACCAGCAGTGGTCATTTACTGAAATTGTTTAACTGTTATAAAGATTAATTGATACAGCAGCTGACAGAAGCTCCTGCAGTTAAAGAGACTGATGGCTCTTTTTTATTATATTCATTAATATTTTTTCTCTGCATTTTTTTATAATTTTTTTCTGTACCACTACAAAAAGAAAATATGTAAAACGAAGAACAAAAACTTTTTTGCAATAAATTTGCAATGCTTAGTACTAGAAATGTAATATAAGACATAAATGTAATTAAATATGTCTGAATTATTTTCTTAAAACAATACCAGTAAAGACAGATTTTTTTTGATTTATGGTTGATAGTTAAACTAGATAATAAAATAATCTTTACAAGAAATGCCTTACCCCCCCCACAAAAAAACAAAATAAAAAACAATGAATTCCTTTATTTTCTTAGGTAATATGGTAATATTAGGTAAATAATAGGTAAAAAATATTTTGTTAAATGGACAGCCCTATAAAACAAATTTTAAAAAGTTGTTCTGGCCCATAGGGGGTATAAAGCTACAGGATCTGAATTGGTTAAAATGAAAGTGAACTAATGAAGGGTAATTTCCAACACACAGCTAGCTTCCTGTACTCCACAGATTAGAGTTCACAGAGGAAAACTACCATCCTTTACTTTCTTTAAAAACTACATTGTTATGAAATTTTACATTTTTATTTTTTTAAAAAGTGAGAGTTAATACTGACTTCTACTGACAACCATGCATTTTTTTATGCCAGTGGTCCTTTAGGTGAAAGTTATTTGCAGCCGTTCAAATTGTAAAGACCTCCAAAAAATAGGATTCATAAAATGGATTTATATAAGCTTTATCTGACCTTTTAGCCATGCATTTATTTTTTACATTACATGGTTGCCCTAAATCTTCACCTTTTGGACAATGTAAACAGAAGCATTAATAAAATAGTGCTTATTTCTTCTTTGGGAAGTGTCTCTTTCTACCTCTCAGGAGATGTCTCTTTAACCTGCTTGTGCTAGATATGAGTCACCAGTGAGGGAAACAGTCATCTGGATGCTCTGTTACACTGATTGACAAACTCTTCAATGCAAGCTGTAACAGTAGAGTGGGAAAAATGAAAGCATATTATGTATATTACTTCTCTTTTACAGAATACCAGCTTTTGTTGGGCACATTTATGAGATATAATACAAATACTAAATTACCCATTATGCAACTGAGGTTGTATTAAACATGCCTTAGATCTCTGAAAGTTCACAGGAAAATGTAGATCTTTTTGAAATATAGAGCTACAGGATGATGGCCTTATCCTTGCATGTTACTCATATTTATGCATTTTTCAATGTATATTAAATGTTTGATTGTCTCTAGAACAAAAGCTGGTAGAAATATTTAATACATTTTCCCAAAACCCTTCTAGAATAGACATAGTAGACCTAGGTTTAGAATGATAAGATTATTATTTATTAGAATTGTATTATTATATTTTATTACTAATGCATGCAGTTTTAGTAGAATAATCTAGTTTATGTGTTTGGATATAAAGCCTTTGCTTACTTAGTCTTGAATAGCCTTCTGCAATTATGCACTTAAAAATCTAAAAGTCAATTTTGTAAAATTTCTGTTGTACAGACTACTTTTTTTCTCTTCTTGTGTTTCAGCTGGTTCCCTATCTGCAGTCTAACTTAACTGGATTTCAGAACCTTGAAATATTAAATTTTCGGAATGGCAGCATCATTGTAAACAGCAGAATGAAGTTTGCAAAGCCTGTTCCACGCAACGTAACAAATGCTGTTTACATTATTCTTGAGGACTTCTGCAACACGGCTTACCAAACTATGAACCTAGCTATTGACAAGTACTCTTTAGATGTGGAATCAGGTACTGTCAAAAATATTGTGAAGGGATAGATCAGCTGTAACTGCATTCCCAAAAAAACTAATTTACATTACCCAGCCAAGAGTTCTTCCTTCAGCTTACCCACATATGTTTGTTTGTGTCTATTAAAGAGCAAGGTAGAAAAAAAGTAAATGGGTCTGGGGTAGTTGTTGGCTCAAAATACTGTATCTAGCACTGCTTTTTTCTTTTAGAAGAATATTGTTATGGTTATCTCCTGGTTGTAAGTGCCTTTGATCATAACATATTCCATTTATTCTCATATTGTGCACAATTTATTAAAGCTTTCCAAGGCTGCAGTGGGTACACTTTCTTCAGTGAAGCTGGTTTATCCAGCAAATCTGGAACCGATCTGGTGCAGGGTTCAAAACATTTGCTAGCAAATAGCAAATTTCTTTGAAGAATACCATTGCAGGTTTGCTGGATCACCCAGCTCCACTGATGAAAGTATATTTTCTCCAGCCTTGGGGAGTTTTAATAATTCAGGCCCATTGTCTGCCATGTACATCGGCCATTCTCAACCAGGTTTCTGTGGAACCCCAGGATTCCTCCAGCGGCTGCTCAGAGTTTTTCCAACTGTGGCTGATTGACCTCTCATTTCATTGATATTTGCATAGTTCTGGGACGAACATCACTTGGAAGAGCCAGCTGAATAACTCTAATAAATGGTTTTATGTGTCTTTAAAGGCTTTCACTACTGCAGGGATGGCATTTTTTCTACTGGCCTCCAATTTAGGAGACTTTTTCCATTCACCCCAAAAAATGGTTTTAGTATGGGTTGCTCAAGACCTGAAAATTAGATTAATAGTTTCTTAGGGGTAAAAAGGTTCAGAAAGGTTGACCTACATCTACCAAAAATTTAATTATAAGTGTTAATTTGGTTACCCTTTAGATCATTCATCATGGCTGATCAAAACAACTCCAGCCCAAACATTGTTTAAAAATGTTGGGGTCTACAAGAGCTGCTAACTGTGCCTGTATAGAGTGGATATCCTATAGAGAATTTCTTGCCTGCTGTCTCCAAAAATACAAAATTAGGCCACTCTGTGCTGCTCAATAAAACTAAAATGTGTGTTTTCCATTCTTTCCATTCTTATCAGGAGATGTAGCTGACCCTTGCAAATTTCAAGCCTGCAATGAATACTCTGAATGTCTCATTAACAAGTGGAGCGGTGAAGGTGAATGTGTTTGCAACCCAGGATATGTAAGCGTAGATGGCTTACCTTGTCAGAGTATTTGTGATTTGGAAATAGACTTCTGTCAGAATGATGGCAAATGTGATATCATCCCTGGACAGGGAGCTATTTGCAGGTAACCTCTTAGATTAAAAATCTAAAACATCTTTTTTTGTTCATAATATGTTTTTAGAATTTAGGAAATAGATCAATAAAATAATTTTATTTTGAACTAAATATGTTATTATAATTTCATAATTCATTTCATACGCTATAATCGGGGGAAGAAGTATTCTTGTCTCTTTAAAGTCTTTTTTGAAAGCTTATCTTTTGCTTTAAAAATGATTGCAATTGCATTAACAGTGTAAACTTATCTTTTTTTCAGGTGTCGTGTTGGTGAAAATTGGTGGTACCGAGGAGAGCACTGTGAAGAATATGTCTCAGAACCTCTTGTGGTTGGAATAGCCATTGCGTCTGTAGCAGGATTTCTCCTTGTAGCCTCAGCTATTATATTTTTCTTAGCAAGAACACTTCGAGTTCAAAGTACAAAGGGAGACTCTGAGGAATCAGGGGGGTAAGCCTGCATAATTATTTCCCATGCGCAGCTCCTTATTACCTTTTATCAATTAGTATGGCTGTTGCTTGAATGAATTTCATACTTTATTGTAGAATTTTGGTAGATACATGTTGATTATATACTTACAGATTTGCTGCATGTCACATACTATATCTAATATAAGTAAGGCCATTGCATTTAATGTATTTATTATTTGTGAATGTTTAATAGTATGTTGTCTAATCTTTAGGAGACAGAGTGATAGCTTGTCATCTATTGAAAATGCTGTGAAGTATAACCCAATGTATGAGAGTGACACCACCGGTTATAGTCACTATTATAAGCGATACCCACAGCTTCCATCGACCAGTTCAACCAGTCCAGAGACCTCTGCAGACTTCAGTAGTGAAGAGATCAGGCACATTTATGAAAACAGCGAGCTCACTAAAGAGGTAAATTTACAGTACTTACTATTGGTGACAATTAATGGTGTATAGGGGAGCACATGACCTCTAATGTCACAGTGTTCAAGCTCAGAAACCAAAAGCTGTGTCCCAGCACTTACACATGAGAGAAAGAGCTGACACGAGCCATGGCTGGGGATTTTTAGTGCTGTCTGTGACCAGTAAAGGAATAAGAAAGAGGGGCTGGCTATGTAAGTTGGGCTTTTGCTAAGGCACTACCACTTTGCTTTGAATAGTGTCTACTTAAATCTGATTAAACTGTAGGTTTAACAAAGCAAAATGCTACTGAATGTCATGTGTGCTGACATCCACATGCTGTTATCCAAAAACACATGCAGAATAGTTGCTTGTGAATATGAATATTTTGTCATATTCATTATTTTATATTTAGTCGGTGGTTAAAGTGGTCCAGCATTACCAAATATTGCTCTACTAGTTACCTTGTGATATCTTTTACTACAGGAAATTCAAGACCGAATAAGAATTATAGAACTCTATGCAAAAGACCGACAGTTTGCTGAATTTGTAAGACAACATCAAATGTAAGATTTTCATATAATTATTTCAATTATAAATGTAAATGGGTGTTTAAAACTTGATTTAGTTTCTTTGTTGGGAGTATATGCAAATAACAAAAAAATACTTGGGTCTTTTTACCCTAAACTAACAATATGAAAATACACAGACATTTAAAACTTAGAAGTGGTTATAAGTTCACCCTTTAGATTATCAGTAATTCAGATAATTGTTTCATATCAGCTGTCCCAGGTCTATGTGATATCAAAAATGTCCATGTAATCCAGGAACATTGTTTTCTGGTGGTTAGAATTGACCGTAGATGAAGGTCAATACTGAGAAAAGGTCACCAGCAGGCAAGATTTAACAATAGACTAAATAAAAGTCAGACATGAATCTTTGCTCACCGGGCCACCCCAACCATATCCACTCCTTCCACCTGTAAACCATCACTGACCTCCCTCAGCCTTGTTACTGTGGATGAAGTCTCCTCTTTTCTCTCATCATCCCCATCTACTACCTGTCCGCTTGACCCAATTCGCTCTGATCTACTCCGCGCCCACCCATTCTTTCACCCTGGCCCCCGCCTTAACCAAACTATTCAACCTCCCCCTTTCTACTGGTATATACCCCTCCGCTTTCAAACATGCCATAATTCTCCCTATACTGAAGAAACGTTCACCAGACCCCCTCCCAACTTTCGAGCTAGTGTCCCATCTCTCTTTTCCAGTTTGTTTCCAAACTCCTTGAGTGCCTTGTTTTCAAAAGACTAACAGATTACCGGAACACCAACTCTCTACTTGACCCTCTCCAACCTGGTTTCTGAGCTGCCTGCCCATTCAACGGAAACAGCCCTTACTAAAGTGGCCAATGACCTCATCAGAGTTAAATCTCAAGGCAACTTTTCACTCCTCCTTCCTCTAACCCAACTCTCTCCACTACAATCTATTATAAATGGTGCAGCCAGACTCATCCATCCTTCCCACCGCTGCTCTTCTGCTGCATCTCTCTGTAGTTCATTGGCTTCCATTTCACCTTAGAATCAAATTCAAGCTTCTGTGCTTTGCCTTCAAATCCCTACACAGCTCCTGTCAAACCTACCTTTCTGACCTGGTTGAAAAATACTCCCCAAGCCACTTCGCTTCTCCAATGACCAACTAATGACTTCCTCACTCATAACCTTATCACACGCATGGCTCCAAGACTTTTCCAGAGCTACCCCGATTCTCTGGCATGGTCTTCCTCGTCCCATTCGGCTTGCTCATACATTTGACTCATTTAAAAAAGCACTCAAAACACACTTTTTCAAACTTGCCTACCCGTCTTCTTCTGTCTCTTAAAACACTCACTACTACCCATCGCTCCATATCTCCCCTCCTATTGTGTGAGACTTTCCCCACCGCCTAGATTGTAAGCTCTTCGGGGCAGGGTCTTCTTCTCTGCCTGTGTCACTGTCTGTCATTTACTACCCATATCTTATGAACAGCACTGCGTAATATTTTGGCACTATATAAATCCTATTTATTAATTTTAATAATAATAGACAGACATGCAGGGAGGTAGTAATATGGTGGCCGTGAAAGTAGCCAAAGACAGTAAATTTCAATACAGAAACAGATAAGCAGACATGGAAGAACCAAACATTAGTAAAGGAAAAGCTGTCAGAGCATAAAATCCAGTACATTCTAAGCTTAAATACAGCTTTACATTTTGGAATCCACAAAACAATTTGACATTTCCTTTCAATTGCTGTTTACCAATATGTATTGCATCAAACTAGCTACTTTATTAAATTTTAAATACACTCATTGCTCTATTGTATTTTTTTCTAACCAGTTAATCTGACTGCATTGTATATTGTTTTGTTTTATTTTACCAGGTCTGTGGATAACGTCAAAAAAGCTAATCCAACAAGTTAAAACCTTATATTTCCTCAACTCACAGAAAAAATGGTAATATTTTGTTGTGGTAGAAAACTTTTCCTTTCCTTAAGTTCAGACACATATTTATTTATTATGATATTTACCACAGAGCTTCGTGTAACATGTAAATGGGATTGAATGTGGCAATTTAACGAATAATATAGAAAAATATGGTAATCTGACCATTTACTACAAGGTATTTGAATTGCTTATCTAACTTACATCAATTCAAAACAATTGGAAGACTGTATAGCCCCAGCATTATGTATTTTAAAAAATAGTAAAAGTTGTATTAAAGATGAAACATAAACAGTTAATCAACAATACACTTTATACAATGGACTGTGAGCTTTGTTCAAACCACGCTGCTCTTTTCACAATCTGACATAAATATCAGTTCTTTTGTGTGACAAGAATGTGCTTGTTTTGTTCCTATTACAGAGTGAAGTGGAACAACTATACGGATCTGAAAAGGACATTTTGCCATTACATTAGAAAACAGTTACCTCACCTTGTATTTAGTAACATTCATGCCCAACTGTAAATACTGTGGTTCTAAAATAGGACATTTTAAATGCTTTATTAATAACTCATATGAAGATTGTGAAGAAAATCATTATTGCTGATTAACTTTTAACAACATTGTTTTACTGGTAACTTTTGTATATGTAATTTTCATTTTATCTTGTTTTGTGTTGATGTTTTTGCAGCCATAGCACACAGCCTCAACATTCTTCATTAAGATGTATGTAACTTTATGCAGAAATAGACGGTCTGAAGGTGTGATGCATCCAGCATTGATATTTGAGTTTGGTTTAGTGTGGTTGTCAGCTAGTTTAGGTTCATACTGGTTCCGGTCCTGGGGTCTTCAGGGCCAGGAAGCTCTATCTGAATCCCCAGTACTATGGTATTGACATACCCATAGAACACTGTTTTGAGACTTTATAGGTCCACTGCACAATGACTGATGGTGACCGATTTCCATATTTAAAACAACTAAAATGAATGTGTTCAGAAAAAGAATAGTGTTTAATTGATTTAAATAAGCTGAATACCTAATTTGAGAGATCCTAGAGATAATTGTTGAAGAACAATTTTGAACTATGAATTGAACAAACATATGACTAGGCACTTTTTTTTAGTTTTGTGTGAGCAAAGGTTAGCCTCTTTATCCATTTTTTAATACTGTCTGTGTCTCAATGGCTAATGTCACAGAAAGTGAGGGAAAATCCAAACTTTTAGATTCCCCCCCCCCCCCAGAACAAGTGGTGAGGGGGGCAAATGTCCACTTTAGCTTTCTGTTGCATCTCAAGTGAAGTGAATTCTTACAGGGTTTTACCCTTTCTCACACCAATCAAGGTAAATAAGAATGTTTGGCTTTAGATACACTTTAAAGCAGGGATCCCCAACCCCCAGTCCGCGACCCACAATCTGACAGCTGGGCTGTGAAAGCACGGAAACCAGCGGTCCCCATCCTGTGTCTCCCGTATGCATCGCAGGCTCAGGGCGGTGGGTGGGTTATGTCTCTGGACACAACCTACCCACTCTCTAAATATACCAAAACATACAAACTTGTAGATTGACTTTGGATTCACACAACTGCAAGTTACTGTATACACAGTGCTGTTGCTTTCACTTACTGCCTGGGAGTTATGTATAACACTTTGGAAAACTAAAGGCTCAGGAGCATAGCGATGTGCTCTTTTTTAAAGATTTATTGTAACATCCCAATCTATTCACAAACCTTCTTGGTGATGATGTTTTTCCCATGAACTTTCATGCAGGATATAAATAAAATATATTAAAATGCATAAACCCGCTCAGTGATGTGCAGTCACACTGTACAGTGTTAGGTAATCAGTTGCTTCACACAAACATATAGGCTGTGATTGAGAGGCATAGGATTGAGTTTTTTTTTTTTTTTATATATATTCTGGGTCAGTACTTGTCTGTCAAGTATGCTCCATCTAATGCTGTCTTGTCAAAACAATTTATTAAAGAAAAAGATGAAGAGTCGCCTCCTTCAAAAGACACTTCATAAAATTTTTTAGCAGTGGCATTTTTTTTGGCTGTTGTAGAACAGCAAGCAGAGCTACAATAGGACATATAGAATGTTTTGTGCCACACACTTTTAATGTTGATGTGCTGGAATATATCCTCAGTAGTGAAAATCTAAGATGGAAGACCTGGTACTCTCATATATGTTGGTGTAAAATATATTTTGAAGAATAAAGCCTAAAAAATTATTGAGGTAGAACAATATAGATAATGGCAATTTTACTCTTTGGTGTGTTCAACTACAGAATGTTCTTTTGAATTATGTGTGTAATGATCAAAAAGAATGTATAGTGTTGTTCTATTTTTACTTTTTGTTTTTTTGCATATTTGTCAGTTGACTTCAGTGGTTAGTCAGATCTTCTTTCTCTCCAGTCCCTTCTTTCCAAATCAGTTTCTTTTTCCATATTTTGATTCTATGTTATAAGTGCCCTCACGTGTGTTCCAGTTTAGGCAGAATATATATATACCATCCTTTTCAGCTTTTAATGATAGAAGGTGCTGCAATTGGCAATGGTTATGTCTTCTGTTCATCTCGTACAGGTCTTCACCTCCTTCTTGTTCAGTGCAACTTTTATTTTATTTTTCTTTTACTCATATTTCTCTCCATTCCCTCCCCATATCCCAACTACCTAATGTGTTGTACTTTCATGTGCTTAACTAAATTGCTCCCTTTTTCTATTTCTATTCCTTCTATCAAATACTTCTCTCAAATATTCTTTGAGATCTCTCAATACCTTTAAAAATTTGGTGAAAGTTAACATCTGCATGATAGCACTATTTATTGTACAGCGCTGCGTAATATGTAGGCGCTATAAAAATCCTGTTTATTAATAATAATAATAATAATAATAACAATAACAATACTGATTGAAAAATATTGTATAGATTTTAATTTTGGTAATTCTAGTTATAAGCTTAATTGTTAAAAGCAAATGTTGGCTTAATATGCTCGATAACCCTTTTGTACTGTATTTCACTCTTTCATACTCCCTGGAGACCACTTAAAACATTTTTCAGCTACTACTAGTCTTTGTTAAATTTTCATTAACAGTTAGGCATTCTTAAATATTTTTTTTTGAACACTGTCAAGCCCATGCCTTGTGCTAATTGTTCCCTTCATATTCTTTATTTTATTTTATTTTTTACTGCTTGTCATGATCACTATATCATCAATTTTAAGATTTGACAAGACCTAAAAAATAATTTTCCAGTAAGCATTGTGTAGGGCAAGATTAAATGGCACAGTCCATATCTCAGCTTAATTCTGTTTTCATATTCAAACGTATGTCTTACCTTCTGTCTAGTAATGCTGAGACAACTAAGGGGGCAGGTTAGTAGATGCAATGCAAGCATAAAAGGCTGGAGCAGCAGACAAGAGAATAAGGAAAAAGGACACAATAAAATTTAGCCAAGCATATTTCATTCTAAAATTTAGATTATTTCAGACTAATAGGCTGCCTCTATATGTGAACTAAGAAAAGTAAAAACTATTAGAAACTGTGACTGGTCACTCTAAAATGAAATGAAATAGTCAGAGGTTTATGCCATTTAGCAAACAGGGCAAGTGTGAGGAAGTTTTTTTTAAGAAAGCGTCTAAAGATATAAAAAGTTACAGACACTGTAGAAAATAAAGATTCTTACTACTGAATGAAAAGAAAAATATTAACCACTGAAGTTAAGTGACATATAACCTTTAAGGTGTGCCTTCTGTATTGGTAAACATCTTTTCTGTTTTATATATAAAGAGGGTGCACTTCATCAGGATTTTTCATTTGCAATACATTAGAATCTAATATAGGCCTTTTTACAATATTTACCTGTACATCTCATGTGCATTTGATATGATTTTATCAACCTGGTTTTCAATAAACTAAAAAACATGAGATACGATTTTCCCTGCAGTACCTGGTAAGCCTTACATCATATTTCATCATATTTCAATCATTTAGATATGTGAATCTCAATGATTTTTTAAATGAACTTCACTACATCAAGCAGTATATACAACAAAAGGATACAGATCCGAATGTGGTTGTGAAATGCACAGTGGGAGAGAGGAAGGTCTGATATAAACATGGCTCTAAAACATTTGGTGAAATGCGTTGAAATTGAGATTCTTGGTATATCATACAAGTATTTGTTGTTGTGTTGGCTTTCACCAATTGATCTTTCCAATTGATTGGGTATTAAGTATTATTAGTATGATAACCAGTACTGTTGTGCAGAAAATCGGAGCATTTATAGATGATAGATTTGAGTATATTAGTAGACTTGTTGTCTAGTTGGATGCTGTGGGTTATTTACTTGCATTGTATTGAGTCATATCAAAGCCAATAAAGTACTACAATTAAATGTAAATGTAACATATGCATATTGTGTGCCAGCTGAATACCATAGAGATGTATTTTTAATGTAAATGATTGCAAGCCAACCAGATCCTGCAACTACTTGATGAATGTCACCCAATGGCTTTTTCATTAGCACAGTTTTCTGATGTCTTGATACACAGGTGTTTCACTATGTGACTACAAAATGCTGAAATGTTTATGTTTTTGTATTTTGATATATGTGTCAAATATACTTGCTTAACAGAAAACTGTGTTTCATTGTGTGCAATTATTTAAACATTGTGACTTTAAATATGTTATATAATAACAAGCATTAAACTAAATGCAGTTGGTATAGTGAGAGAGATTACTGTTATATTGTTTGCTTTAGTAGCGAAAATATTAACACATTTTACATATTCAGTCTTTTTAACTACAAAACAACATTTCATCACATTTACTGTTTTTCCACTGCTCAGCGAGTTTCGTGTAAAGGAGATTACACAAAGCCATCTGAAATAGATTACTGGATCTATAGGAAGCATAGAGGCAATTTAAGCATATTACAGTCAGACCAACAGATGACCCATAATTGAACTGAAGAACTGCAACATGTGAATTGTTAATTGATGGTGTCATTAATCTTCTAACAAACAAGGCTATTTAGGATTGCCCTTTATTAACCTTTTCATTACCTGTATGATATGATTTATTTATTTATCTTCAGGGTTTCCCTGAAGACCTGAAGATTATTTCAAGGGTATCCTCCTGTTCTTGACCTGTTAAAAAGGTCAGGAAACACTGCTATGGACTTTAAAATGAAACATACCATAACCAATATAATTCATAAGAGCTTGTATAGGTGGGTAATGTTTTTATGCAATTTGTAACATATGAAGTGCAAATTAAAAATATGTCAACAAATTCCCATTTATTTCAACATGTCAGAGTACGAATATTCTAAGGATGCATCTAAACTGTTTTGCTTTGCATTACATTTCACTAGATACAACAGGTCCTAATGGAATGATTTTACAAGGAGTCAAAAAGGTTGCAGAATTTTGCATAGCATCCCCATTTAGAAAGACTGCCCCCATTTGTAATTTAATCGCTATCCCTCTTTCTTTCTATGTTGTCCCTCTTTTTTGATCTATTTTAAAAATCTATAAAAATGGTATTATTTAAAGTTATCACTGCATTAAATTCGAAATTTTAATTTATTTAATTTGTTATTTTGAAAAGCCAAAACAAAACAAAAGTAGTGATGAAAAATATCATATTTAGGTCAATTATTTTTTTCCATGTTAATTATCGTGGAGTTATGGGAGCCATAGCAGGTCCTCTGCCAATATATTTCATGCTATAATGTGTCCCTCTTTCCAATCTCAGAAAGTTGGGAGATTTGCTTTTGTTGTATCTGGCATTTTAACAAAAGTGTTTGGACAACACTGCATTCAACTGCACAAGGCAGCATTGTATTTGAGTTTGAAAAAAGTGGAAATGTTTTGTTGAGAAACACACCTATCTTTGCAAGCTCTTAAAACCAAAAAGTACTGCTCCATGTATATATTTATTTAAAGATTGGGCAACATCATTTAACACTTGTTATAGGCTGCAGGAAGAATAATATATCATGAGAAGTATTACCTTTTATGTATTCCTTCTATGCACCCTCTATGCTGCTCCAATTGGAATTCTTAAGTTTCACAAAATGACTGTACTTCAGCTTTAAAGAACATATCATTTTGATATAGCCGAGTCTCCCTTTTTAGAATATTATGAAATTAAGGTTGTTGTAGAATAAAGATTACAATAGGAGAATATTTTTAAAGCTGTACTCAAAGTGGACTTTTTTTTAGGTACAATCCAAAGTCAGTATCTACTGTACCTCCTAGACGTGCAGGATGGTTGTGGGATGAAAAAAAAATATGGAAAACCTGATACCTGTGCAGTTCTTGGCTGTATTAAGAAAATATTTATTATTAATATTATTATTTCCTAAAAGTTCTGCTTTAAGGTTACCATGTTGCAGTACCAGAGATAGAATAAATGGTCAAGATACATGGAAGGAGCTCAGAGACTGACTATTAATGTAAAAAGCTTTCAAATTGTATTTTCTCTTTAGATTCTGACATGTTAGGCATTTGTTTTGCAGCACTGAAAAACCTACTTTAAGTCTTAGTACTTAAGAATGAGCACTCTTTATTGAATAAGGCATATGTTCACAACAGGACAGTACTCTCACAATTATGGTTTAAATCCTTTTAGTAAAAAGTATAATTGCATTGTCTTTAAGGGATTGCTGTTTCCCAGCACAAGGATAATCGAATTTCCCTAATTAGCAGCAAACCTATATATAGGCAAATGATGTGTAGACAGCAATCCTCCTAAGTGTAAGAATGCAAAGCACATGTGTCATTGAGGTCTGAGCAAAGCATTAGTTAATAGGATGAGCTTCCTTATGGATCCCTCTGTTCCTGTTCAGATCTTTTTACTAAAACTAATTAAAAAGGTATGTAACACTTTTAAAGTCCAGGGTTGTATGAATAAATTCATATATTATCATATGTGCAAATAATTCTATTTATATTCTGTTGCTTTCCGACTGATAAAATGTAATTCATTACACAAGTCAATGCATTGCAAATTAGAACTGTTTCAATGAAGCTAGTGGTCTGGCCTGCTAGATGTAGTTCAGCAATATGATATGAGATATTAGAATAAAGCAAAACATGTATTGACAATGATATATGATTTGTCATGAACTTTCTAGTAGTTGTCAGCTCTAATCCTAAATTACTGAATCTAGAACAAGTATACAGATAACGAACTCTAAATTTGTATATGTTCAGAATCCACTGGATCATGACTGCTATGGTCTGCTAGTCCAGAAAGTGAGCTTAGTCATCTAAATCTCCATATACAGAAACTAGGGTTTCACAAGGCGTTAAATCGTATGGCTATTCACATTACTAACGATTAAAAGTGTACATGGTTTTGGTGTGTATGTCATCATATCTCACTATATACAGTTTTCCTAGGAATTTTCTGTGAATCCGCTTCAAATGTTCTTACCTAGAGATCCTGCCAGTACTTCCTATTACAGATTGAGAATGTTAGGCCAAAGCCACTGTTTTGCAGCAACCTGTCAGCCTACCTTCTCCATTGTTTGGTCCTGAGGTTTCCTATCTGGTCTGCAGCCCAACAACCCACTGAAAGAACTGTGACAACAGTGGTTTAGCTTGTCAGTTTGCAAAAACAAGTGCTGTTACTATCAGGTTAATACATTTAGGGTTTAACATATTTTAATCACTTCTTGGCAATCATCTAACAGTTTACCAGTTTTCTTTTAATCAGGTGACAGCAATCAAGTAATATTTCAGATGTGATTTGGTTGCTTGTGTAGCCCTGCACAATTTTGCATTTGGATACGTTAGTTAAAAGGCAAGTAAAAGGATGGACATACATGTACTGCATGTATGTTTCTCACAATGTTGTTGTGGGAAAGCATATTAGAAACTATAATACATTTAAAAGTGCTCCTAGCATCAGATTTTTTTACAGGCATGCAGGATAAGTAACAGGTATATGTAATGCTCTTAGGTATTTATTTTCTCACAGTAATCCCCTCGATTGTACCCCGCCTGTCTTTCTTTTCAAAAGGATTGGTTTATAATTTTTCATGGTTTCAGAATTTTTTTATTATAATTTCTTTTTGGCAATATACATGGTCAACATCCACTTCTGGTCCAAGGTGCTGATGTAAAACGGTCACAATAATTTTTGCTTTGTTCATGAATGTCTGACACTGATCTGCTCCCTTCTACAGCCGCTCACCTTAAGATTTGCTGCATAAATAGTGTTGCAATCTGATCACTTGGAAAGAGGTAATGCTTCTAACTGCCCACAGCAAATTTACTGGATCAGTTCAGTTTAGACTGTAACGTTACAAAAAGTTCTAGGTTTGGTTTGAATAAAATTTAAAATCTATATGCAATTAGACAATACTTGTTAACAGAAGAAAAATGCAGACGAAACAACCTCAAAAAGTAAATTATTGAAAATATTGTGCTAAATGCATTTACAGAGAAGGGGCTTGGAGTGGAAGAAGGGGCTCTGTGGGGAGAGGCTGTAGAAGCCAAACGAACTGACGTCCACAGTGGAGAAGCATTGACATACATTGGACAACCCAATAGGATCCTTGCCAGTCACAAATCAGCTTACCTAATACAGCAAGGAACATTGGTTTATCTGTCCTAGCAGTGTAGATTTATTGGCCCGGCCACTTTGAAATAATCCCACATGCCTTGGTTGTGGGATTATTTTACTGTGGCTACAACCAGGATTTGCAACAATGTGCTACACAGCAAAATTTTACGATAATGCCAACACTGACAGTTATGGTTTATGATGTTAATGGTGGGCAGATCAGAATTTTCTGTCCAGTATAATGGGTCACAGTGCTATACGCAGACATGAAAATTTGCACGTGTAATGATTTTAGGTGTTAGCATTAGTTCCTAATTTAGTTAGACATTGCAACCTTGTTCATGAACACAGAAGATCTTAATGCTCTTGCCATCTTGAAGTGTTTGAACTTGCACTGTGATTTAAGCAACTGTTGTCACTTGATGTAGAAATATGATTGATTCAGTTGTAAATTTTTAAGATATTTTTTAGAAAAATCATTACAAGGGTTAACTGCAAACAAAAAGTCCTGCAAAAACTATCTGCTATTTCTCATTACTGCATTCATCTTTATGATAGTGGCTGTATTTTTAATACCATCATTAAGTACAAGCATTTAAAGCACCTAATACCTTCACCTCCCAAATCACCTACTATATGTAGGTAATAAAGTTATATGAAACGAGTATAGCTAGAATTATACTTATCTAATCCCTGTCTTCTTCCCATGGCACCTAGGCAAGGATATGATCTCTTTCTTTATGTGTACAGTTATGTGAAATGTATGCAAATTTTCATGAGAAGATGCTCTTGCAGTAAATAGGAGATTTTTTCATGAGAATTTTCCTCCTCTGCATTCCAAAAAACTTTATCTGGAAGGATGGTGACTTCATGACTAGCGGTGCAGGAGATGGGAGGTAAGGTGAGTATATTTATAGGTTTGCTCATTGTAGATAACATTTTTACCAACATATATTAGGTGATTTGGAAAATTGGAGGGGTTCTGACTATTGTAAGCAGATCTTCTCTTTTAAAATAAAGTTTTTTTTTTTTTAGAAACCTGAGGGCATCTTGTTACAGATCAAGTTTATAAGGCTGTCCCAAACGGGGGGCTGCTATAGCCAAAGAGTGCTTTATTGGTGACTATCATATTTTAAATAGGACTCTGCAAGTTCTAGCACTTTCTTGACCATCTAAAGCAACCAAAATGTAAAAATTGACTCTGAAGACCTTTTAGTGGTTGGCATTTAATGATTATCATTTGTAATTTCTTGAATGACAAATTGCATTTTATAGAAGTAGATTAGCAGGCACCACATTAGCATGTATTTGCTATGCAGCAGATATAGTAAACTTTCCATTTACCATTAGGTTTTTGGGCTTAAAGATGAAATATGAAAACACAGGTAAACCCCAAGCATATATGGGAAAACACACAAACTACATAATATTGGTCCTGGCATTTATTTACATTTCCAGGCCACAGAGCTAAGTTGCCAAGTGCTAATTGCTCCCTGCCATACCTGCAGTAAACACAAGTACAGATAACCATAAACTAAACATACCATTCTGATTAAAGCTTTGTCTTTATACAAAACACTATACAGTTTTCTCACAATGTCCATATTAATTCTGCACATGGTGTTCCATGCAATTCAGCTGCTCACAATGAAATCTTTATGTTGGACTTTCTTGTGAACCATTTTGGTATGACAGACTGTTGGCACATAAAGAACATTATAATGAAGCTAGAGCTCAGTAATTGAGCAGTAAACATCTACAGCCATCCATTCTTTGTTCTGGAATTGTAACAGTGAAAGTACATTCAGTAATGACTAAGCAGCAAAAAGACTGTTTGTTTTCATATGTATATTAGATTTCAGTAACTACTTACATTATTATTCTGACTTTTTTTTACCATGGGCTGTGTTACCTTGTTCAAGGAATGATGAAAAATATGCAGTATGTTTGCACTGTCCTTATTTTTTGCCCTTCCAATCACAGCAAAAATGATAGGGCAAGCAGTGAACACATATAAGCAAGCATAGCGTAGGGTATCATACAACATAACATGTACAGCTGTCCTCAAACCATTAGATTTAAATCCCTACATACAGCTGTACAAACTTTCTTACTTCAAAAATGAGCACTATGCAATATGTACTGCAGTTGTTTTTCTTGGTCTTCTTCTTCCACAGTAAATCTCAGGTTTGTTCACATAAATCTTGCAGGGCAACAAGTTTCTGGATACATCTATGAAGTGTTGGAAGCCAAGACGTCTGGTACATCTATATTAGACCTATTAACACAGTTTTTATTGTCTGATGATTGGTTTGCAGATTGAAATTGTTAACTACACTCTTATCACAAACTTTAGGAAGCATTAACATAAAATCAACATACATATTTTGGTGCAACCTCCTTTCACTAATATGCTTATTATTGACCAATTTAAATGGGTTTTCTATTAGGTGATTCTAATGCAGCAAAACTAAGGCTTTACATTTTTGGTAAAAATATATCATGCACTATATACTCATCCTAAAGCATGTTCTTTTCAGTCATATATAATGTCTTTCTCTTTAAAATGAAGATCAATCATTAAAAATATCAGTCAGAAATGTAGGTGAAGAAGGATGTTGAATGTTGCTTTGTGGGATCAAAGCAAACAATGAATTTAGATAAATGTGTGGGTTTAAATTTCTGAGCTTTATATGAAAAATCTAGCTGTCTGGTGGTAAATCTGACTTCAGTCCTTTTAGGCATTCCCATTTCAATCTGACGTTGAGATGGGAAGTTTTTGAATTCCTAATAGTCTGCCTAACTCGGTCAATTCTGAATAGTGTTAAAATTAACCAGTTCTAAATGAAATAAGAATGAAGGAAAACTTTTTCACAAAGCATGCTTTTTTGTGTCTTTATTACCCATCCATTGGAATGCATGTTTTATAAATGTCATGGGCCATCACTAATTTTATTTTGATGGACCCACGGGGGTAACCATGTTCAGCAATATTATGCAATTTCCAGGACCTTATCTAGCATCTTGTTGTACTTAAATAAATCCACATAATCCTTTTATCAAGGAATGAGCATTTTAATGAATGTTCACAGATTTTTCCAGAAATTATGGTAAGGAAGAGATGTAAACAACCGTTCACGAATCATGCCAGCAAAAGCCTATAATAGGCTTCTGTTTGTTTTAGTCATTCTGTATTACAGATTGTTCCTGATACATACCATACCCACTGCTAATCACACAATGTGGTTTTCAGTTTAGCGTAAGCTTTTTATTTTAAATTGAAGGAAATAAAAATTTGGATTTGAAACATCATAGGCACATATGGGGTCCGAATGGAAGAGTACATTGTCCTGCCTGTATGTGACCTATAGGTGGCACTGGAACTCCTTGCAAATCCAGACTGCAATGGAACATGGGGATATGATGCTATGCTATGGCTTGGGTGCTTTGTAGAATTTATAGAATCATAATTGTTCTTTTATTATTGCTGTAAAAAAGTGACTTGTATAAATGATAAAACGTTTAGCTTTATCTAGTAGTAACATTTCATACATGTGTGTTACTGTTTTGGAAATGTTTACCAATGGAATACATAACTCTGAACTAACAATAGATGTTTACTAATTCATGTTCTGCAACCTATTAATATTCTCAGACACTGAACAAACACAAAGCTTGTAATGAAAATTACAATAGCTGGCTCAGTAGTTCTTAAAATTGTTTTTAATGGCTGCATAGACAGTTCAATTTTATTTCACAACATAATTCAAACATAAATGATGATTACACCTAATTACAAATAATAGCAAGGCACATATTTATTGCACTGGATTTCCAGTGTAATTATATATAATATATATATTTTTTTTACTAATGTTTTCCTCTTCTTTTTACTCACTATTTGGATTTTCCTGCTTTACCATGTTTACCGTGCATTTATAAAATCATAACATACTGATGCCAGTCTCACTTCAACCATTCTTAAGTGTGCCAAACTCATCTACAGTTAAAATCTGATTGTGCAGTATTCATTAAACTTACAAACAGATATGTATTAGAAGTTCATCACTAAACCATACATTCTGTTTATATCCAGTCAGGAAAAAGGTTGCACTACAGTTGAAGTGCAGAAAGGAAAAATATGATCAGTATGTTACCAGCATTTAAAGTTTACATGAGTGAGTTCCTAAATATGGCTGGTAATCCATTGTATATATACAATACATTATCTAAAATATGTTGGCAAAAAAAGTCCACTGTTGCACTAGGCATCCATCAAAAGAGCAATAATTACAATAAGTTGGCAATGAACATACTATTGTTATAATTTTAACCCAGGCACAATTGTTGCAATGTGCGGGCAACAATGTCTAACTGTAAAAATAATTAAGTAACAAAATGTGCAATTGTTACAATATACTGAAAGCCAACAACCAATATGCAGTAGGGAAATGGTACAAATATTACTGACAGATCTGGAGACAGTGAGCACACATATACACATCAACCAGACATATACAATATATAAACTATTTACACTCCCAGCCCCACCTCAGTTCCTGATATTTCCTTTCTAGCCATGTGCCTCTGCTGTTGTTTATTGCACCCATTGCATTACTCCGTTATTACCAATGTGCACGCACTGTTGGGCAGGTTATCATTCTGGCCCACTGTGCCTGCAATTTCGCAGCACCCTGCATTTAGCTTCAGTTGGACTTCACCTCCCATCCTGTCTTTTATGTATGCCATTCTTCTTCAATTAATAGTTTGATAGGGACCGGTGATAAGCAAAGTCTATTACTTTAATTAGAAATATTGTGGATTTGGTGAATGTGATTTAGACTTGTCATTTCTGTGAAATATGTATTTGTCCGTCTGCCATGTCCAAGATGAATGAGTACAACCTACTCCTGTTTGCTATATAGACTATAGATATATACAAGAGCTGTACATAGAGAGTGGCACCTTCTGATTCTAGACACCATTGGGCCCATTAGTCCCTGGCCCATCATTTGTCCAGTCATTGGCAGCTAGTCCTATAAAGCTTCATAGCCACTGGATGCCCACTGTAGTGTTCAGCTTGTATTTTATACTCCTGATGTGACTAGTTACCTGTAAACACTCTGACAACATTTCCAGTTCTAGTGTTTGTTAGCTACCAGAACCAATATTTGCCTGTGATCCTAATTCTGTCTTTGTTTTAACCCCTTGGATACCTGGCTTGGCTGTGTGACTTTCTGTATATGACTACTGCGTCTGTTCCTGGACTTAATGTCCTGTGTAATATCTATGGAGCTCCTAATTACTGGCCCTGGACTCTCTGACCTCCACGTCTGTGTCCCTATCCTGTTCCTGTGTGTCCTTGGTCTCAGCTGGTATACCTTGTGTACCCAGGGGTGTAACTGGTTTTTGGGATCCCATATAGCTCCTCCAGTGAAAGACTGCAGCCTGTATAAGTATTTGCATTTGAATTGTACTCAGCCTACCTTACATTTTTTACAGGAGCGCGCAGATGTTGGGAAGGTGCAAGTGGCACAATGGGCCAGTTAGGTGTGTAGTGCAAGGATTCATGTTCGTAAGAGAAAAGATCAGATTAGCCCAGACAAATTTAGAAACATATGTTGAGCCTGCAAATTTCAAACAGGCTGGATTCACTGTGACTATGGCTGAACCTCATTCCTAGTATTAAGTGAGCATGATCAACATTACTTATTGCTTTACAGAAATAAATCATAAAATAAGGTAACTACTGATATTTATATTTGTGCAATTATTCTGCCTTATCATGGTACTTATGCATATAAATATTTCCCTGTAAAAAGAAATAAATTATTTTTTTTTTTTAATAAACTTGGATTTTAATGTGTTTGGAACATAGGACTATGTGGCTTTTTAAATTGTAACAACAGTGTTTGTGGGTTACATACTTGGGATCAATGTCAAAAGAAATTAAAACAGTATTTTCCTGGTGATTAGAAAACCTAAAAACAAACAAAAGCTAAAATCATATTTTAAACACAGTATCAACAGATGCTGAAACAAAACCAACAATATCTGTTCCTATGGTATGTAAGTATATTAAAAAAGGAAATTAAAAGTGAAATAATATTGTAGCCCCAGCATGCACCCAAACAATATGTTTATGTTCTTCTCATTGTAGAAAACTGTTATCTAAATCAGCAGTCGCCAACCTTTTAGGCCTTGCAGACCACTAAATTCATAAATTCAAATCCCGCGGACCAATAATTTGAATTTTTTTAACAAGATAAATACATTAGATTTTCCTAATGGTGCCTGGCAAGGACTGTGGAGGCTCTGATTCATTGATCAGCTCACGGTTAAGTGAAGTATTGCTATTGTTACTATTATCATTAGTTGCATTATGTTTGGTATTACTAAAGAAATGCTAAATATTTGTTTGCTTTTTCTCACTCATTATGGGTTTATTTCATTTAAATCTAACCAAACAAGATATTATAAAGAGCAAAGTCAAACTATTTGATGCCATTAAATATAACCGTTAAAGAAAATACACAGCTAAGATCATACTTACCTAAAAGAGCATCTGAGAAATAAACAAATAAAATAAAACAATCAGGTGAGAATCGGTATTCGCGGAGCGGAGTGACTGTTGTATTGGTCAAAAGAATACTGAATCTTACAGCTCAGCAACAGTTGCCTCATACAACGTAAGACTACACTGATGTCACCCTGCGCCTCCCTTGTTTTTCCGTCTCTTCTACAGTTTGTGAATTTAGTGCAATATAAAGGCAAAAATTGTCATTCAGAATATAAGAATTTATTAGAAAAATATATATTTATATTTTTTAATAAAACATAAAAATTGCAAAAATTCAGATTTTTCTGTGGACCACCAAATTTTTCACGCAGGCCACCAGTGGCCTAATTGGTTCTACTTGTGGGCTGCACTTGTGGACATTTGCACTGTTGTATCGAATTGGTCCTCTAAAGTCATATTATTGGTATTTGGCTATGCTATTTTATCCCTGAACTCTATTGGAACTGAAATCCATATGTTAAGTGCAAAATGTTATTAAAAACAAACTTCATCTGAAACTTTTCAAATGTAAAAATACTTAGCCGTAGAATCTGGCCCATTGCATGCCTCCTCATTGTTAGATAGATGGAGAAAGGTTTCAATTAACATAACACGTACTAAGTAGGAAGGAAATCATTATCTCATTCTCTGGGTCTGCAAAGAACATAGACCAGGGCACATTGCATACCACTTTACACATGTAACCAAGTTTTTTAAAAAAACATCTGTTTAATAGAGTTGGGCAGCTAAAAAGTGTATGCTGTAAATGAAGAATGTAAAGAAATACCAAAAAAAAAAAAAAAAAAAAAAAGCTTAAAGTGGAATTAAACCCTTGCGTTTAAAAACTGTGGTCAGGCAGGTTCTTTATTTCTGAAGGGACAGGAAATGAGGCAAGAATATATACCATAATAAATAAATATTTTTGTTTTAATATTTTATGTTGGTAAATGTAGTGGTAAATTAAAAATCTTTAATTATTTCTTCTGTTTTGAAAGTATACAACTTTTTGGGATGTGGTACCACTCTATTATGTTTGGATCCCTTTATGATATATTTCACTTTTTTTGAGGTTACTACAATTTAAAAATGTTTTGAAAGCCGCCCATCTTGTGTTTAAAACGTTACATTTCCTTATCTATTATTCACAATTTACGGAACATTGTGATGGTGAAAAACTTTTCGCTAATTGAGTTCATTGATATTATGAGTTTAAATCATTGCTAAGTAGGATTTGGTCTGTGCTTAGAAGTTCTGCTGAACTCTGTGACAAATATGTTGCTCCCAGGTTAATGTTGGTGAATAGTTATTGGAAAATGACAAGGCCAACTAGCCCAGTAAAATTGGAACAAAAATAGTTGTTTCTGGCCAAATGCTGCTGGTCTTACTCTAGGCAGATCACATTGTTCTTTCCTATTTGGACAAAATGATCATAAACAACAGAGAGAAAAATAGAATAAGTATGTTATATGTTAAAGCTGATCTCTAAGGATAAATAACTCTTCCTCACTCCCCACCCTCTGTACCTAAAATAAGATAAGTTTTATTAAGTTTTAACTTCCAATCCGCCTTCCTCCAACAACGTGATTAGAAAGGAACTCCTCTAATGTTTAAAAAAAAATAAATCATTATTCAAATTAAGTAATTAAGCCAAATTACTTATGACCATATAGTAAGTTTGATTCTGGGGTAAGATGATTGCAGACAAAACCAGCACATCCTGGAATTATGTATGTAATCTCTGTGTAAAATCATTCACCAAATAAGTGACTCCATTAACTTAATATATAGATTTATCTTTCAGCAGATTTAAACTGGATACTTTATATTTGATCTTTATGGCAATACTGATGTCAGCTACAAAGAAATGATTTAACAATGATGAAACCAAATATGACACATAGTGCATTTATGAAATGTACATGGAAAGATGATTATAGCATTAACAGACTACAGGTTAAATCCAGTAGACCATCAAGCTATGCAGCAATGGTAATGCTATGAGCTTCTGGGTAATGTGTGGGGAGGTTAACTCCATTATTTCATTGATGTTTTGTTACTTAATTCCAAGACAAATACAGCATAATCAACCTCAAGTAATTCCATTATATTACTATTTACATTATAACCTTATAAGTATAACTTAGTAGTAATAGCATGTCTTGCTGTTAACCATCTTTAAAAGGTTAAAGCTATACTATTGAATAACATATGTTTACATAAAAACTATTGTATAGCACTATTTTACAGTGACTGTTTAGATATTGTGATCATCAACTGAATATGTAATGGCTAGACAATGTGTTACATGCTTTTTTGGCCAGAATAACTGAGGGGCATGTCCATAAAGAATTACAACTTTGTGCAACTAATGGGAGAGACTAAACATGATGTGGCTTGGTACAAAAAAAATTACTTTTTAACATTATTTTAATCTAAAGCAACCATGTTATCAAGTTATACTTTGCAGGCCACTCACATATAGGAAGTTTTAAATTAGTTTTTAGGCTAGCCTTACAATAGTGGTTATCAGCCCACCATTTTTCTGCCCCCTCAACTGTGTTATGTGAAAAAGCTATTCATTCTAATCATCTAGTACAGAAATTCTATATAAAATATCCTTTGCTAAGTAATAATACAATTTTAAATGAACGTCCTAAACTACAGTATAAAGGCTGGACTGTTTATACCATAATTTACTTATGGAAATGAGAAGTATAGTATTGAAGAACAACTAGACCAATAGTGAAAAATGCCAAAAATGTTGCATCTGTATAACAAAACATTAGGCTATGCTCAAACATTTTATATACAGAATTCAAACCAGTTATAAGGGCATAAACTCAAAGCAAATTGTACTAATATCAATAACTAGCTCATGAAATTTCCATGTCCATGGAATGTACCAAAATCTGTTTTTCCTCTTTAACCTTTGGTGTACATTTTAACATTGGTGTACATTTTTATTTTGTGTAATACAAAAAAAATGTGAAATAAAAGTAGAGAAGAGAAATAAAAAGGAAGAAAGGGGGGGTGAAAAGCAGTTAATTAAAGTGGTATAAATGCCAAGAACAAAGGAAATGAAGGAACCAATCTCAGGACTTTAGAACTACTTACAATACAGAAATAACAAACTAACTCAGACTAAGTCTAGGCGGCACTTGTATTCCAAAGAATCCAAAAACTGCTTCCAAATAAACCTTGTCCCAGAGAACTTAGCCCAAGTGCCATTATTGCTGGATGCAAGGTCCCCCAAGTGCATTATTGTGTTAACTCAACAGAACCACTGCTGAACAGGGAAGGATCTGAACAGAACTTTAGTTTAATACATGATATGGCAGCAGTGACAGGATGTTGAACAGAATTTTTTGGAAGTGTAAAAAAATCTTTTATGACACAAAAAAGAATACTGGACCTTATGGTATCTTCTGGTACTTCCCCTACATTGCAACTCCAGCAAAATGCTAAAACCATTGGAAAGGAGTGATGTAACCAATCTGGTATTCTGCACCACTTAGACATCATCTTACTTTTCACATGATTAACGAAGAACTCATGGGTCAGTAAAATAATCTTTTCCAATTTAGCAGGGTAAAGATGATTCCTGACTGATTTCCACATGTGCATAAAGTAGGGTGTATAATCAGGTGGGGTGACATTAAACATGGAATAAAGAATAGAAAAAGTATGGTTAACCCCAACATTGCTTATACACCTTGACTCAAAAATGGTCACAGACTGATGAAAACACACTGGGAAAGAGATCAAAAAGTTGGATGGCTGGAGAACTCTGTAGTTATCCAATATTAGGGAATCACTTAGGAAAAATAGTTTGACCACTAAAACCCAGCACTGCTAATGAAAATATATTGAGCCCTAAAAACAGGGGAAGAGAGCAGTTCCTGCATGGAACTTCTAGGATCAGATACAGTGGGGTTGGGGCGGGTAAGAGATTAGCTCTAGAGAGAAACACAAATATTTTGAGTGGGCTAAATAGTATGATGTTCCTAATCCCAGGAATATTAATATCTTTAAACCAGGACGTGAAATATAATAGAAACTCCGTAAACGATTGTTCAACTGGCAACCATTGCCCAAATTCAGAGTGGGGACCCCCAGTTCACGACCCTAACGCGTCTAATGATTAATATTACAAAGAGAAAACCTCTGGCTGATTTGAAGTGAATTAGAAGCTTCCACCAAAGGGAATGGTGTCTGTTATGCCAAATAAAATAATTGGAATGTAATGGTTTTAAAATATGAGCCTGGGACATGTAGACGTATGATGTCTGAGGGATATGATAATCTTGGCAAGATATTCAGCGGTAGCAGGGTAAAATGAAATGCCCAGGACAGTTCACAGGGAAGTACTGTGCCTAAATATTTAATAGTCCACCTAATATAAATGAGTGACTTGGGTACCTCTGACGGGCCAGTGGAACATTTAAAGCCTTCAGCTAAATTAACTTTTAAATTTAAAGGGATTTATAACTGTAAGTTCTTTTAGTAGGGAAATTGCCAGTATTATACCTCTTCTTTAAGGATAGCATAAAGTTACCTTGATCATGATGAATATGTTTAAGATTATTTTTTAAAATAATTAATAGGTTTTAGTAAAAATGTTGGTTTCATCAGTCTATAACTGGAACCTACAGACAGGGCCTTGCCCTCCGTAAGGACAACAATGATATGGGCTTGTGTGAGTCTAAAGGAAAGGGACCTCCCTCTGTCAAAGAGTTAAAGGGGCAACAAAAATGGGGTGACTAGTATGTCCAGAAAGATGTTATATTAGAAAAAGGAGAAACCCTCCATGTCAGGGGGGTTTACTAGAGGAAGTTGTTTTTACTACTTTACCCACAGTTCTTCCATCACATTAAGGGCCCCAAAGACTCTCTATCTTGAGAAGAGCGTTTAGGCATTGGCAAGTGGGATACATATGTATATATGTATAGCTTCCACTTTGGAAGACAAAGTACACCCCAATTGTACCTTGCTGAATATTGTACAGCTCCACAAGAAACCTACAGAAATTAGTGGCTATATCTTTGGGATGATAAAGCCCCCACCCCGACTTTAAATTTACATTCCGTTAAACTCCTAGAAAGACCTGAAGCTACTAGACAACATGGCTTTAGTGTTTATCATACATAAAGATGTCAATTTGTCATGGACAAATTCTTGTCATTTCTCTTTCTTCTAAGAGTACAATTGTGTTTAGGTTCTTGTGTCTAGATGTGACAGAAATCTTTTGTTGGCTGGCTTTAAGTCTTTTGCAATGTTAACAGCACAATCCCCTAATGGCCTTGCATACAATGAGAAGTTCACCATATGCAGTAGCATAAATCCTGACAGTAAATCCTTTGGCTCAACAGTTTTTTTTTCAGGCCTCAGAGTCTATTATTGTTGTATTTGCTTCTTTTTGAAGATCATCTTGGTGGTAAAGCAATTGACGCAGCAACACTGTTGAAGCTAGCAGCCTTATGCTAGATATGAGCCCTAAAATTATCCATTGTTTTTTCCTAATTCTTTGTTCTGTCACCCAAATCATTCTTTAATTCCGCCATTTCAGAACAAAAAGTGTTCTATCAAGGTGCTTCCCAACAAATACACATGTAAGTAAGTCCAGGCTAAAATGGGAGCCAAACCTAAGCATGGCTTAGCCCAGCCACACCTCCAAGGGCTAGACTTTTTCAGATTTGGATAGAATAATACATTTTAGAACCCCTGAGAGTTTTCTTAATATTATCTGTGTCCCCATTAGGATAAATCACACTTTTCTAAATGTCTGCATCACCAAAGCTGAGAGTAAATCTATAAATTTTATTTGCCACTGGAGCATGAGGAGTGGAGAAATTTACTAAAGACACATGTTCTCATATTAAAGATGTTTACCCTCACATCTCTTACACCTTTACCCTTCTGTTGACCCTACAGACCAGAAAGTAAAGAATTTTCTCTCTATTAAGACACAAATGGGGTAAAAAATAGTTTTAACCTTCCCTTTTAACCTATCTTTTAATGTCAACACCATGTTTACACCTTTTTCTAGTATTTTTAATACTAAATTGATATTTTTATTATACAGTATTTATATAGCTCCAACATATTATGCAGCGCTGTACAAAGTCCATAGTCATGTCACTAGCTATTCCTCAAAAAAAGCTCACAATCTAATGTCCCTGCCGTAGTCAAATGGCTTAAAATAGTCTAGGGTCAATTTTGGGGAAGCCAATAAACCTAACTGGATGTGGGATTATGTGAGCCAATAAACCTTTTGGGATGTGGGAGAGAACCTGAGTACCTGGAGGAAACCCATGCAAACACAGGGAAAACCTGCAAACTCCATGCAGATTGTGTCCTGGCCGAGATTCGAACCTGGGACCTAGCGCTGCAAAGGCCAGAGTGCTAACCACTTAGTCACTGTACTGCTCACTCAGAGGTTATGTAGTCAATAAATTTCAATAAATGTGACTGCAATCCTTGTTATTTATATCGTCTTCATTTTACCAGTTTCTCCCCCAGTTATACTTCTACACCCCTTAATGAACATGATCTAATTATGTGATTGGCTCTTGCCAATTTATCAAATATCTTTCAAATTATTTTTTTAGGTTATAACACCTTATTTATAAAATGGGAGATCAGACATTCTAGTGGGAATCTTCCAGGCCCATGTGATTTGATTGCAGTAATTTTCACCAGGCAATGTTTAAAGAAGTCAGAGTTCCTGTTTTATAAATAGAGCTCTTACCGTAGTTAGCAGAAATTGCGAGATATAGCAGTGTTGGTGCTTTTATTTATTTTTTAGGTTTTAAGCTTTTTTTCTAATACAATAGTATTATCACTTGATGCAAATACTCTGATAGTTCTGCTTTTGGTTTGCAATGTATTTTTGGTGTATTATATTATATGATATATTGTAGCAAATCAAGAAATTGGAATAAGACATAAATTTGTACATAACTACAGGTAAGTGAAACAAAACAGAACATTTTTTTTTTGGAAACATTGGCTTTTATGCCTTCTTATTAATACATATGTTCTTCTTTGGCATTATTTTAAATCCACCCAGTTACAGCGTATTCAAAATTTGTTCTTTTCTGTGAAACCTTTTAAAGAATGGGTAACACCGAGCTTTATTTTAAACTAAGTGTAGATAGTAATAAATAATGTTTGAACACCTTGTACTAGTTGCTGCTGTTTTGGAAGTCAGAAAAGCCAGACAGGCAAACCTGTTTTAATGTTTGTGTGGATACTTCGTGAAAAAAGCATTTGGATACAGTTTTGAAAAACGAAATCTGTTGAAAAATTATTTTGATTGTTTATACTAGTTAGGCCATGCAGCTATATCAGTTGTCACCCATTTACAGTAATATCAATACATAAAGTAAATTTACTACAATGTTTATTGGTTCCACAAGTGGAAGACAAATAAATCTGTGTAAAGATAACCATACATGAATCATCTTTAACTTACGCTGATTTTAAATTCAAGTGACTTGCCTAACGTAAATGTTGACCATCAATTGCTATCACAATCCTTTATTTTCAGTTCTTTTCAATTCTTTAAAATTCAAATTTATCACATATATATATGCACACAATCAAACTCTGTTAATAAAAAATAGGAGTATGTGCTCCAAAATTTCATTAAACCAAAATCAGTCGAAAGGTCTCAGTTTACATTCTCTTTACCTCTAAATTTTACTTAGAATGTGCCTTGACTTTATAGGGTAGTAAGAAACTATCTATACTTAAACCTACACTTTTTCAGCTTAAGTATATGCAACCTGTGGCCACACAATTGGCTCAATTATCGGCTATATTATATGTTAACAATAGCATCCCTCTATGGGCTGCAGTTGAAGCATTTAAAGTTTCTCTTCTCCCTGTAGATGGCCTTTCTGATATTGCCCTCAACTCCAAAACATATTACAAACATTAAAATGACTTACAGTCCTAAAGTATGATAACCGGAAATGATGCCCACGTGCTCCACTGATGACCATCCTTCACAACCCATCTTTCCCTCCAGACTTTACAATCCCACTGGCATTTAAACGGTGGATAGAACATAACTCCCCTAAAGTTTGACATGTCATATCTTATGGTCCTAGACCATTTGATTCTCTGAAAAACACTCATAAAATTCCTAACTCAAAAATTTTCCGCTACTTAGCTTAAGTACTTTGTGTCTCAGCGTATTAAAAATGTTCATAATTTACTTTCTCTAACCCCTTTTGAACATCCCTGTGATCACTATTTAATATTGAAGGCAACTGTTTGTGAGTCATACATCATCCTGAAATCTGGTACTTATCTACATCATTGGGAAAGAGATTTGTGGATAAACTTAGTTTTTGGTACTTGAAAACAGGTGTGGAAATCCATGACCAAGTGTTCATTCATGTTCATGGTAACGCTGTAGAAGCTAGTTCTAAGTTGTTGCTACTGCCTGTCAGGCTTAATAAATGTAATCTTTCAGGCCCCAGGTTTTTTTTTTTTTGGAGCAGTCAGGCCAGACACTCTCTTTCATGTTTGTTGGAAGTGTCTTAAAATTTGTAGATACAGTATACCAGCTAGTATATACCAGAATTTTCCTACCTGACCCATCAAGATTTATTTGATTTTACAGTTAGTATTGGTCACTTTTGGTTCTATTTAAGAAATAAAGAATCCAATTATTTTTGATTATATGATGCTCAGGGGTGTAGTTGTAAAAAAAGAGGAGAGGTACTATTCATGGCGAACTTGCATGCACATCATTGGTATGTAAACTTGCCCACCCCACTACACCGCTGCCTATGTGTCACTCAAAGGGGAAGAAACTTTCCCCAGATTGACGTCCTGATACCAGAACCCGTACACTCTGGGAGTGGGCGGGTGGTGTTCAGAGAGACAACCAGCCCACCCCCTGAGCTTGCAATTCTATGCGGCTCTCGGCGGTACGCCCTCCCCCCAGCAGGGTCCTTCTCCTGCTCCACGGGGGGGCGGACCGGCCAGAGCCATGGACCACCAAAGAATTCTTATTCTCAAAATAAGAGTGTACACGGGTGCCCATTCACGAAAAAAGTAAGGACACTTTTCCTGTTTAACTCTCTCACCAGGCTGACAATTCTCACCACTACCATCACCAGCACTTGCACACAATCTGTATCACCAGCACTTGCACACAATCTGTAAGTGTGTTTTGCTTCTCTTACATGCAGGCCACTTCCTGACCTGTGGCATTTTTGATAAACTGCTATTTGTGTTGTTAGAATGAACTTCTATGCTAGGCACAATTTACAAGCATACTTTAACCTTTGAGGCTAAAATGAGGGTTTGTGTTAATCTAATAGCTGCAGAAGAGGTTTAGTAGAAAAAGTTTGCCAATATACTAGGGTAGGTGTAATTTTTGTAGGTGGTGAAATGTGTAATAAACTGTTTGCTTATGTATTACTGCTGTAAAAATCTCAAAATGATAGCTTTAAACATTTGCTTTTGCAGGAAAAACAAAATGTCTCTAAACACATAGGTCCTGATTTTTTAAAGTTCTCCAAGGCTGGAGAGAATACACTTTCAACAGTGAAGCTGAGTAATTGAGCAAACCTGGAATGGATTTCCTAAAATCAAGCTATTTGTTAGCAAATGTTTTCAATCCTGGACAAGATCTATTCCAGGTTTGTTGGATCACCCAGCTTCACTGATGAAAGTGTATTCTCTCCAGCCTTGGAGAACTTTAAAAAATCAGGGCCATAGTGTTGTATGTGTTGACAGGTCAGAGGAAGGGAAATATTTAATTAGCTGTAACCTACCTAAAATGTTTAATTTTAATTCAACTGTGTGGTGTGAATACCTAATCTCTTTTAAGGTGGAACTAAACCCTGAACCCAGATTCTTTATTGCAAAAAGGACAGGCAATGTCCCTTCTGCAATAAAATAATCTTATATTTGTTAAGACTTTAATATAAATGCTTTTTAAAATCTTTTTTGAAGATGTTTGGTTTAATAATAGTAAAAAAAAACAGAAAATTCACAAATGATCTGGACTTTTCAGCACTATCTGTACTTTCTTTTGGACAGGCGTGAATATAACAATCCAGAGGCAGGCATGTACAGTATATCTATTTTACACACCTACTGAGAGATGCTAAGTCTTGTGAGATCATTGTCACCTCATCAGGTTGTGGGAGAGGAAAAACAGAGGTGTGATAAACCCACTCTGTTCATTCTTGGACATGGTCTTACTTTTCCGAGAAATAACACAAATATTATTCAATAGAATAAATATACCAGCGGATTAATACTCAAAGACCAACGTATCCTCTGGAAGGTCAATGAAGAAAAATACATACAGTAGACGTTTACAGTAACTACTTTCCGGGAGGCCATCTGCTTTAACTTTCATTCATTTTTTTTTTTTCAAGCAAAATACCTTGCTAAGAAGAGTGTTTTATTTCAGACTAATCAGTTTTGAGTCAAGTGTTTGGCTTCAATAATTGGACCTGATGTAATTTGGCACACTTGGCACTGACATTTTCTAGGCTTTTCCTTGATTATTATGTGCGCAGAAGAAAATAATTTATTTTCACCAAGGTGTCTGAAAGGAGTTCTTGATACATTTACTTAGATTTCAGGAAACTAAGAATACTTGGGTCTTGATTACTGTGTTATGGCATGACAATATTTCCTTTAGCTGCCAGATGCTCATGTCGGTTAGATTAATACTGTGTCGGCAGCCATGAAAGCTTAGACCTATGTTTTACTGTATATAGAAAAACAAAGAATCATTCCACCATTACATATTTTACCTTGAAACACAGCCCATTTTCCTCTTCTATTAGAGTATGGCTGTCCTGTCCATTTATACAAAACACTACGTTTTCCAAAAAAAGAAAAACAGAATGTACGTTTTTTTTTTTTCCACTCCTGTTGCGCTGTGGTTTTCTTCAAAGCAAAATGTAGTTTGATACTAAGTATGGGCCAGGCGCTACATTATCAGTCTGGTTACAAAGCTCATCTGCTGGGTTAATCTTGGTGCTTTGAAGTGCAAAAAATATTGCATAAGTGTTATAAATGGAGTTGTGTGTCTGTAGTATTCTTTGGGAGTAGAAAGACTTAACTAATGTGGTTTTAACTAGAGAATTACATTTTTATCTTTAGCACTCTCTCAAAGACATGTATTTCATGTATTTTTTTACTTTTTTAATTATAGGTATTAATGTTTGAAAATTTGTAAGTAAACAACACTTTCACTAATGTTATGGCTCAGAAGTAAAAAAATGGGAGAACTTCAGATATGGATACAGAATGGGAACACATCAGATGATTGTTACAAGCATGACCATTCATCTTGGGTGACAAGTTTTCCCCTAGGTATTTATTTGTCCCCTCTTTCTTCTTTATACACAGACAGAATATATGAGTATATGCAAATCCATTCAATAACATTTAAAGCTTTAATCTGACATGTGTACAGCAGTCCTCTGACGTCGTTCACCAATTTGCCCTGGCCAATCATATAAACAGGATATGACATTTCCTTTGTGGATTGTGTACACTAAATGTGTACAGAAAATACCATTACAGGACAATTATGTTTAATTTTTTGTGTTCTCTAAAATAACTGTTGGAGCTATGCTTGGACCTGGCCTACCCTTCCAAATAAGTTATTTGTAAATTGAACTTAGTGAGCTTGGTAGTTTACACTAATAATGCAAAGCGCCTGATAATGTGCCAAGTGTTCTAAGCACAACATTTGTGTAACCTGATTTGAATGGACATCGATTTAAGAATAAGAACACTAGGAGATACTTACACAATCATTAAGAATGTAAGTCCAACTTATAAATGATTGCCTACTCATTAGCCTTATCCTAATTCAACTTTTTTTTTTCTTTCAACTATTGTGCCATTTTGGTAATACAGTAGCTGTACAGGAAACATTCCACAATTAGTACCTTAGGAATAATAGCCCAAGCACAGTGACATTATAAAGCACTGTGTCAAATCACCATGCCAGCATGAAAAAATAAATGAAGAGAATGTGCAACTTCCCACACATATTTCAACTGAAAATTCTTTGTAACAAATATAATGCAGAACAGCCTAATGTACAGATGTGTGCAGTCTTACACAAAAAACACACAGTTGAATTCCACCATCATTACATACATAATTATGCCTCAGAAAGTTATTTACAATTTACAGTAGCTCAGCTGGCTTCCATCAATACATAAAGCAGGAAGGATAACTTAATTATTCATGCAGAGCATGATCTCATAATTTATTGAAGTGCACATAAAAAGCTGTAAAGTCCCAATTTGCTAGGTTGTCAAGCTGCCCCTTGCATTATTGAGGTATATAATGGCTACCACAAAATAAATGTTTCATCTGTTTGCCAGTAATTGACATTGTCTAGTGGGTTTGATGTTCCAGGTTACTTGGACTAACCTATATAAATACAAACCATAGTTGTTTGTTTTATATTTTGTGAGCGTAAATGTATATGTCTAAAAGCAGTACATTGTCTTTCATTGACATTTATTTTACAGTACAATATAATAGTATGAGTATATTATTTTTAATGTATTTTTTTTAATTTATTTAATTTATTTTTTTGACATGATTGTGTTTCAAACTTCATTATACTCATTATACTGTAAAATAAATTTTCATGAAAAACAATGTACCACTTTTAGACATATAAATCCAGACCGAAATGAACCCCCCCAGGAGGTTAAAATAAAGATAGAATATTAGATACACAGCAGTCCTTTAGTTAAGACTGGACTGTTATACCAAATTAAAGAACTAAGCTGGCTATCCCTTTAACATAATAGAAAAACTGTATAAGAAGGAAAAAGCCAGAAGAAAGTAGATGGCAGGGTCGGACAGATTGCTGGGCCCCACAAAGAAGAAAGAAAAGTCAAGACAGTGTGGGACTCGCTGAGCTCGACCTATGGATGAATTGAGGGCTTTTTTACAAGTAAAGGTACATTTTTTTTTTTTTTTTTTTTTTAGTGAAAGTTTCGTTCAAGAGTCGATGTTTAAATTGTTGCTTTTTGTGGCTTTTACACGTTCCTAAAGAAAGAGTGACAATGTCTCTCCAAAGAGAACTTTTATACTACCGTTCCCTGCTGTGTCGTTTCACTCTTTCCTGGGACAGCGCTTTTGTGTGGCAACTGTTTCAGGGAAGGTTACATACCATACCTGGAAATGCCAGGTATTCTTTTATACTGCACAGGAGGAAAGAGCAGCAAGGGAACACGGGCAACTTCACTTGATTCACTACAATAAGTGAAATATGCCTTGCAGGGTAATATTTCAATTTGCTATGTGAACACATGAGCACAGTAATGAGTATAGCATACATATAATTAAAACTTCTGTGAAAGACCAGCTAAGCTGTGCACTCTATGTATGTATGTTCTGTTAAATACCTACGTGATTTTCTTTTCTTATTTTTGTTGGAAGATTTATGGCTTCCTTGCTGTCAAATTTCTTGGCAAAAAGAATAGCTCAACTTAAACATTATATGCTTAGTGAGAAGCATGTGAATGAAGATGGAGAAGTCATCAGTGCCCTATGGGTAATTTGTAGGACTGAAGCAAAATATTTGACATTAGTATGAAAATATGTTGCATATATTAGGACTCTCCAAGCTGTGGGTTCCTGGAATTTCTATGTCAATTTGTTGGCTGGTATGGATATGAAGCATGATATATTGAAAAACATTAGAGAGAGAATTAACTTTAAACTCTGAAAAAGCATATTGGTTTCCAACATCAATAATGGTCTACTGTTGTGATTGCTTAAACAGAAACCTTCAGAGACTTGCTGCCAACAAAGTAAATTGGCCAGAAAAATGTGAGCATTGTGAAATAAATTATAATAAATGTCGATGTAATAAAACTGACAGTAATCATTCACTGAATCTTTGTAATACCACCAAGAAATAAGCTAAGAAAGGGGCTTTAAATTGTATTATATATATTTACATGGACACTAAAAAAGTATATTTATGAGGAATGTAATACGTTATAAATTAAATGTATAGTACCAAAAGTGATTTGCTACCTGAATTTAGCATGTGTGTTTAAAAAATCATCTAGCTTCCAGATGATATGGAATAAAGCTGAACAACTCTGATGGTAAATTCAAATTTATATATATTTTTTTTTTTAGTATGAGAAATTGTAATGAATTGTATCGCTTGATTTCTATTCTTAAGGAAAGACAGTTAAATTATGGAATCTATAAAAATATTTATGGCTCATAATGTCCCAATACTTGTAGAGGTTTTCCATTACATTGCTTGGCAAATTATTGATTTTTAATTTCTGCTATGAAAATTAGAAAAGCATATACTGTATGGGATAAGGTAATAACTAGTAGAGGTGAAAGTACTTTATCTTGGTCTAGAGCCGCACACTCAAACCCTCCCTACTAACTTTTTTCACCTTTGCAGAACAATAGATTGGCTTGTTGGAGTTTTATTCTAAGCATTGGAATATCTGGCACAGCAAGTCCCTAAAGTGCAACTAAACTTAATAAAAAATTGCAAACATGTAGGTTGATGCCCTTCTGCAATAAAATAAATTTACCTGCCTGATCATAATTTTTAATTATACCCTTTATTCTTAATTTTATTGCAAGTGCCACCATCTTCTCCCTGTCCTCATGTGGGTTTTAGATCTTTGCCCATCTTGTTGACCAGGCCAGAGTGATGTAACAGTGCACATTAATTTATTTATTTCTGGCAGCCAGGGGTATTTGGGGATATCTGGCATCATTTACTGAGAAGCACATGCAAAACTCAATGTACCTTGAAGAACGGGTTGTGAATAGGCAGGTAAGTTTATTTTGTTACCTGTGTTTCTTCAATAATGAACCTGTCTGCTCCAGTTTTATGCAATTGATTTCTGCATTGACATGAGGAAACTATTGTGGAATATTTCCTTCATCCAACAGAAGGACATTTTCCCTGTGTTCCTTAACACTCAATGACTACAAACCCTCATCTATGTGTGTGGTTACTAGATATATAAGTCCCTATATCTACTTTATACAATATAGGAAGCAGGTGTTACATACTCTAAACCAATTACAGATGATGCATTAACTGTTAAACTTAGATGTTTTATTTGATTGAGTTTCATTTCATTATTAAGTGTACAAAATAATGTCCCCCAAAAGCTTTTATCCATAGGGCCTATTTTATAAAATCTCTGCAAGACTGGAGAAGATAGACTAGTTTGGTGAACCTGTGTGATACAGCTAACTTTGAATGGATTTCTTATAATTATTTGCTATTATTTGGCAAATGTTTTCAATCTTTGACTAAATCCATTGCAGATTTGCTGGATCACACATGTTCTCCCCTAAAAAGTCTATCTTGATAAATCAGGCCTATAATGTGCAAATGTGAACATGGTAGATAACGGAGACTGTTGATACAGAAAACGTCCGATTGCCTCATGGGATCAGGAAGGAGTTCTTCCCTGTTGGCGCAAACTGAACCAGGGTCTTTGTCTATAGCAGAGGTCCCCATCCCCCGGGCCATCTGACAGGTGGGCCGCAGCTCTGGCCGGTGCACCCACCAGCGGTGCCCACCGCTTGGGGGGGCACACTGGCCAAAGCCGTGGACCATGTCTCCCAGAGATATCGCAAGTTCAGAGAGGTGGGTTGTGTTCAAGGACACAACTCTCCCATTGCAGGCTCAGGCAGGGCGGGTTCTGGCGTCATAACGCCACTCTGGAGGGAACTTTCTTTGAGTGACACATGGCTCCCTGCTCATGCGTGGTCCGGAGTCTGTGCATTTAGTGGTCTGTGACCCGCAAAAGGTTGGGCAGCACTGGTCTATAGGGTTTTCATCTGAGATATGTTTATTTCCCTAGTGGTTGAACTTGATTCCAACCTAACCGACTATGTTCTTTATGATTAGGAGTCTTCAACCTTATGATTATCAAAGTCAGGATAAAGTACCTACTACTAACAGTGGGCAGAAAAGCATCTTTGACAGAAGAGACTTGGCCAAAAACACTATCAGCATTTAAAAAAAAATAGTTTATTTCACTTTAATTGCAAAACAAAAGCTGCAAATACACTGCTGTGATTGTACATTAGAAAAAGTTATCTTCCTAAAAATATATGGTTTAAAAGGAATGCTTTGATGTTCATTCATAAGAAAATTAATTTTAAGATCTGTTGCAGGCTTTTGTGGAGATAAAAAATTGTGTAATGATTTGACTGTTTAGGTATCCACACGACTTACAGATAGGGTGCAGAATAAGTAGGATACAGTAAAAGTACTTATGTATCCACACCATTTATCAATTATGTAGGGCAGAGGTGGTACTAATTTGGGATGTTTGGTATCCAAGCCATTGGCAGATTACATAAGGTACAGAAGTAGTACCCATTTTGGGTATTTGATATCCAAGACACTAACAGACCACTTACAGTAAAGAAGTGGTACCTATATGATTAAGGACAAAGGCCAATAATCAGACTTGTGAGATGTCTGTTCGGTAAATTTAGTCTAGTTATTAGCTGCAGTAGATCTAAAATAATCTAATCAGTATTAGTTAGCAAAATGACAGTTCATGTTGGGACACCACTGAAACGCTGATGATTATGTGATATGGAACACATTTGTTTAGCCACTAAAGACATGAAATGATTATCACATTTATGCACACAGCAGACACGCATGTCGGTATTATTTCAGGGGAACTGGAGACAAAACCTAACTTTTTTAGTTTTGGATAAAGTAGGGGTTTGGGTTAGAAACTCTTGTGAGTTTCATATGATATTCTGTGTTCCCAATATTTAGAATGGTGATAACGATAGATATCCCTAATAGAGACATAAATAATATTTAAATGACTGTAGGAGGCGTAGATTAGGAGGAACTGGTTTAAATTCTAATGAGTCTCTGACCCAAAAATATTTATATTTTTTCTTTCTAAATTAGTTCTGAAAGTAGAGGAGCCAAAACATCAAGAGATCAGCATTGTAACTGAACTTTTCAGAAGGAATGGACAGCATTAGCAGCCCCTCATATTTCTGTAATAGCAGGTTTTTCTTCCACACCCTCTTTAGAGGGTCCTAGATGATCAGCACTAAGAAAGGCAACTGCTGTATCTAGGCACCTGGCTATCTTGTGAGTACTCTTGTTCCTTATTTATGTCGGCACAGCCATGTATAAGCAGTGCAGCTTGGACAAGGTGTATTCAACCTTAAGTGCTCTTTGTAGTTATGGTATTTACAACCATGGTTATACTAACCTGCCAGTTTGGTTTCTTTAATAAAATTGGATCAATCTATACTGCAGTTGCACTCCAATGGTGTACAAATGCTTATAAAACTAGAAAGTACTAAGGCCTAGGTCCCAAGTCATCCCAAAGTCAGGTACAAAGAAAACATGAAAAAACACAACCGATCTAACTGTTTCTAACTCTGTACAATATTTAAAAAAAATGCCCTGGCTAAAGATAATTATAATCCTAACTCAGTTGTTCTTTGCAGAATTTTAGGAGAATTTTCTTACTAAGTGTGAATTTCTGTTGGATATTATTGTGTTTATTCCAGCTGTAAATGACTTCAAAGCATTGGTTCATTGTTGTCATTATAGTGATCATCATCGAACAAACTAGCAGACCGGTACATTATTTTACTAGATGATAATTTGTTAAACCATACTGAATTTCAACAAATTGTTCTACAATAGAAACAGGAAACAATGTAGCATTAATGATGCTCCAATAAACATTCAAATTATTTTTAAACATTAATAGACATTCTTGGTAAGAAATTTTTTTACAGGTATTGCTATACCTTTTGCTGTTATGTTGATGTAACTATTAGACTACTCCGGATATTGTAGAATGGTGTCATAATTTGCAGATCTTATTACCAGATGTCAGTGTACCTTTTTAGTAATTATACATACCAGAAAATCAGTCACCTAATACTATTAAAACATAGATAGTTATTCAAAATCAGAAGTATTCTGCTTACACTTAGATGCCCAGGTTTTCTGCCTGTAGTGTCTTGTGTGTGATTGTGTTGTAAAATCCTATTGTATTTCAGGAGTTAGATGACATCTACAAGGAACTTGCCAACAGCATTATAAAGCCCCACAAAAAGCATTTCAGACTTACTTTTACATGTGATAATATAATAAATATCATGTGCTATGTTTTTATTACATAGTGGCTCCAATTGTAGCTTTCTCCACTGTTATGAAGAGTTTCAGGAATATTTTATTTAACTCTATCTTCACCCCAGTAAAGAACATGAACTCAAAGAGCTCCCTTACAGAAAAATGTATTCGCGTCTCTTCATTATATATTACCCTTATTCCCTATGTGTATGTATTATTATACCAAGACATACTTTATTGTTAAGATGCTACCGGGTCAAAGTCCATTTGTTCTTCAGATTTCTGACAAAGAACTATACTATAGCTAAAAGCATTTTTGCTTTAGTGTGTTGTTAGATGCTAGGCTGTTTATCATATTTGATAGCAGCTTTACTACCTGCTAGAAGATTTTTACTTTTGACCTGTCACAGATGGTCATGAAAACAGAAAGTGTACTAGGCTTTCATGCAGCAACAAACAACAGAAGTAAATGGTTAGCACATCAGTCAATGAGGTTTTCATTTTCATCCACATCTGTTAGGGGAAATTTTACTATTATTAAAAACGGGAGAAAAAAAACGTCAAAAACGTCACAAAAGTCATTTGCTATACAGTTTATTTGCTTTACTATTCCTTACTTTATCTCCATTTTTCATATTTACAGTCAACTGAGCAGTTGACCATTTCTCAAGGGAAAATTGCTTACCTTGTGTTCTCTTGAAGGCAATTTCAAGCAGCCCTTTTATGCTTTGTGACAACCATTAGTAGACTTTACATGATTTTCAAGTAATATTTTTATCTCTGGTACTTATAACTATAATTTAGTTATACAATATAATCTACAACTCCAAAAGCAGTAGATATTGTGCATCTTGTGTATATTTATTCTACAAATTATTTGCATTGTTGTACAAGCAGATATACAGGTATTTTATGTTATTTTATTTCTTGGTTGTCACATAACATGAATCATGTTTGGAGCAGTTAATATCTAAAAATTAGCTACATCTACACCAAACAACTGTATTTGTCAGGTGTTGCCCACACCAAGAAGTTAGTGGTTAATGTAATCTGGGTAAGTAAATATTGGGGAAAAAAACTATTTACCTCTATAACTAGTTTATTTTTTTTTTAACTTTTCCCAAAGTGTCACAATGTATTTTACTGATGCTTTTATCGACAATATTTAGGAAGACAATTCAGATGTGCATGTTGGTGATGAGTTAAAGAATGAAGAGTGATTACTATTACCACAGCTTGTCTCCACAACAAAACTCTGCATAATAAAAAATGAAACCGTTTTGTCTTCATTACATTTAGAAGATAATAAAAAAAAGGATTTATTATAACTACACACAAATTAATATCTTTTTATTATGCCCTCTAAATCAAAAAATCTGTCACAAAGTGGAGGAAATTTAATCCCACTGAAAAATCGTTGTTTGAATGTCTAAGTGGAAAAATTGAATCACTGTGGATACACTGTGCTACTTGTGATAAACACCTATGTTTGGCATTTTTATTTAAAAAAATACTTTTAGTTAGATACAGTATGTACTCTTCATTTGTAAAACCTGAAAGGTATTTGGTAAATTTTCAATACTTGGTGCTAAGGATATTGTTGATACTCGTGCTTTAAGAACTTAAAGTACAGCACATATATAAAGAAAGAAGAAAAAATTTAGGATGTGTTACAATGACAAATTCATGCTCTGATAGAAAGTTTCTGTAGAAACTTTGTCAATAATTGGGCATGTAATAGGGTATTTCTATCTCTAGTCTTTTTCTTGCTTCTCCCTTTGATCAGCCCTGGTATTTAGTTCTGTACAGTGATGGTCTCTGCCCCTTATTCAAATGTATAACTGAGAGGGAGGTATAGTCCTATAAGTCCTATGACCTCTATGCATGCAGCTTGAATACTGCTTCTTTTACCCCCCTACCTACACTCCAACCAAACGTGAGTAAACTTTTGCCCCTGTCATTAATTTGATTAAAATTATATTAATATGTTGTTTTTTAAACATCAGATATTAAAGTTTAAAATGAGATGTTGATTGTTCGATTGAAGGTTTACCGTAGGTAACTGTGGAATTATTAAGTTCTAGACTTCCTTATAAAAGAAGGATTATTATGTTTTATTACAAACTAGATCTCTAACAAAACTATATTATTCAATAATCTTTGACAATCTATATGCTGTATGTTTATATCTTGTATTTGTACATTATAGAAATCATACAACCTCTGCAAATTTATCCACCTGAAGAAGTCTACAACAGGTGAAACGCGTTGGGAATCATGCTACCGTAACAGGTCTCCATCTTACCTTGTTTTCAATCTTTATATGTACTTTGTATGACATTGGAAGGAGTCTTATGTCTAGATTAAAGTATCCAATGCCTGTGACAATAACAGGCATTTGGATATTGAGCTTAAAATAAATATTATATACCTTTGATGTGTGTACTAATTGTAACTTGAAAAATACACAATTTATTTTTCCACAAAAACCTCCTGAGCCTGAAACCTCTTTCTTTCTCCCTCTTCCCCTTATACCTATACTATGAGCTCTTATGACCTCTAACCTGTTCAGCTTTATGAGTTTAAACAAAGGGAAAATAGATAATCCTATGCCCTGCTACTATATACACCAGTGTATGTTCAACTAAAAGATTTCTCCTGAAAAGAATAATATCCATATCCTTTTATTATATAAAGATCAACATCATTGAGCGTATATAACCCAAACAGAGAAAGTAAGCTGCTGCATTGTTAGGATTGTGGTACTATCTGCTACTGTGCAGAATTTGTCTTTACTTTTTCTAGTTTTGGTGGACACAGCTGTAGCTGCATTATAAACGGCCAGGTAAAAAGGGATGCTTTATAGAGCACCAGCAACTGATGTAGGTTCAGTCAACCTGATTTGCACTGCATTCTTCTCAAGCAGTATGTCCTATGTTGGGGTTATTGCAAGGCAGGTTAAATTTACCCTTATTTTTTCAAAATGGTGCAAGATTTTCTGCCTACATGAACCCTAAGGAGGGCTATGCTATTAAAAGCACATTTTTGACATTACATGATGTATTATGTTTATGACTTGGTGTTGAAGAGCAGAAACAATATTTAAAGTGCTTAATGCATGTCCTTGTGTAAACCTTTACTGGGCCTAAAAAGCAACACTGTTGGGTTTTAATTGTAATATTATCACTTTATTCAGAAAAACTGTACTCTAGAAGTGTTCTGCCAATCCTCTAAGATTCCATTTATTGCTAGTATGCTAATTATGTGATGGAATTCAAATACAGCGTGTCAGACACCAGATGTTTGAAATGGGAGGACAACACATGGCAGAAGAGGAAGTGATTCATTGCACACAACTCCTCCAAAAAATCTGGAGAAAGCGGTCTATTAAAAATTTAAGAATCTGTTGATTAGATAATCACCCTTTGGTGTTTCTCAAGTGAAATTGTGCTTTACGTAATATACTTACACAAAATGATAATGGCAAGCTAACTAAATATAAAAAATGCCTTAAAGAAGGGCCTATATGGTTGTTTAAAAAAAAAAATCAATTTAATTTTTCGTGGTTTGTTGGAATTAGTAACACTGCGGGGTTTTTCTGTTATGGTTGCTCATTGCTGTTTTAGTTCCCATAAAAACGTGACTCCTTGAATTCTCTGGGAAAGTTTTGAAACTCAAGCAATATAAATATAAAAGATATGTCGACCATCTACATATGAAAAAAAGTGTGGCCCTAAATTCAAAAAAAATCATGCAATAACTGTTCATTTTGGCCTTTGATATTCAGTAAATGAAAAATAAAATGAAGTTAATGGCAACCACTGTGTATCTTCTGTCAATACCTGGTTGTACATTTAAAAATGTCTCCATGTTTATGCAAAATCAAAATGTCTCCCTGAGGTCTGAATTTGAAAAGAAAAATCCGCTCCATGCAGTGGAAGGCTAATGCAATGCTCCAGGTATCAGCTTGTGCTGACAGTTGGTATGATGTAAAGGAAGGTTTGGGCACATCATTCTTGGATTTTAATACCTTACGAGAATAAAATATCTGTTTATTTATTGTCGGAAAATAGACGACTTGCTAATTGTTTAAAATGTTTTTGCATCTTAAGAATAAATTATAGCAATATCTATATTTTCTGCTAAGTGCTCAGGGGTCTATAAAGCAGTAAATGTGACTTTAACCTAACACTGTTACATGCATCGAGAAGATTCCCCTGCAGAGAATGTTGGATAAATGTCTGATTCACTACTTTAAAATATTCCCCGATGAATATTTTCTATGTCATTTATTATATCATCACCAAATGAGTTTCCTGTGCTATATAGTGAAAATTATTAATATGATCATAAAGCAAATCACAAGATATATGCACGGAGTTGAGCAACCAACAGTTATATAAGAAGACATTAAACAGCACCGTGATAATTTATGACCTCCGGGCACGCAGAGTATAAATAGTGTAAGCAAAGAGATACATTTCTATATTACAGTTAGCCTTACAAAGCAGCTGCTGGGGATTCCCTATGGACATCCTAACTGTAAAAGTGGATCACAGGCATTATGAGAACAGATAGCAGAGAATATTTACCAGCTTGAAAGCCTTGGCTTCCTTTTATTATTAACAAAATGTATTATGTTGAAAACTTTATTTTATGATGTGTTCTGATAAAATATAATACAAGTTTTCCTCCTAGTTTTTTTTTTTTTTTTATAGCTATTGATAAGATAATGCTTTACAGTTTAAAGCGGTAAGTTTAACTTGGACAATGTTCTGTTAAATAAATTTACAGTTTACACTGTGTACTTATGTTGTAGCATTGCTTTTATTGGCTAATGACATAATAGATTCAGGGTAAGGGTGATGGTCTTCTGAAAATGCTGTTGTATAAATTAGTATGTACAGTACTTGAGCAATAGCAATCATTTGAAGATCGACTCTTTTCAGCGAGAATCCTACTTCCAATGTTAAAAGATGGTGATCGCCATCCTATTAATTTATATATTTACAGCCTGATCACCATTTTTTAGGTTTTGTTTTGCTACAAAATTTATGCCTGCTGATCCTTTCAATAAAAATTAAAAAAATCAAAGCTTAGAAATGTTTTAAATAATTTACGTATATAAACCTTCTGGTCACCAGTTTAAGTTGATTACAGTATTGTGATCAATCACTGATCAGCACCATAAAAAAATGTTCTATCTTTTCAGATAGTGTTTTTTCTTCATGGATCTACTTTTTTTCTGAATAGACGCATAGAATTCTCTGGTCATCTAGTGATGTCTAGAATGCTAAACCATAGTAGTTGTCATTATATATAATACGGCCTGATTTAATAAACCTCTCCAGGGCTGGAGAGAATACACTTTCATCTGTGAAGCTGGGTGATCCAGCAAACCTGGAATGGAATCTGGTCCAGGATTGAAAATATTTGCTAACAAATAGCAAATGCCTTTTAAGAAATCTATTCCAAGTGTTGCTGGATCACTCAGCTTCACTGATGAAAGTGTATCCTCTGCAGCCTTGGAGAGATTTAATACATCAGGCCCATTGTTCCTATATCTGATGGTTTTTTCAGGATTCTATATTGAGCAAAGCAGGAACAAGCTGGTAAATGCTTTAAGGTATACTTTGACTAAATATTTAGGTTTAATTGTCAATCAAGAGTTAGGATCACATTAGAAAATACATATAGCAGGCATGCAAATGTTTGAGACCAAAAGTATATTTCCTAGGATTTTTCCAAGGAGGGGTTTTGGAGGGGTTTAGAGAGCAAAAGAACACGGTGCTCTAGCCAACCCTTCATATACACACTAAAAAAGCAGAACAAGGGCAGAGAACTGGATGCCAACCATGAATGATGTCACTAAAAGTGTTTGACTTCAGTCATTGTCATTAGGCCCACAGTCTCTATTTGGACCACATTATGAATATGCATAGTTCTCTCACTGCCTCTAATTTAGAAATACCTTTTTTTAGGGATCAACATACCTTTGCCTTTCTCTTCATCATCCCTCCCTATTTTGTTCCTTTTTGTCTGATGTCTGAAAGAATGTTGCTTTAATTGCCAAAAGTTGTAGTATACACCCAAACTTCCATTCATCTTATTAAAGATTCTTTTTTAAGCTGGTTTAAAAGAAAAAATAGTCGTTACAAAAAGAACCTTTATACTGAAATAATTTCTTTTTGTGCTTTAAATCTTCATAATTGGCATGGTAGGGGTAAGTGCTATGCCTACATATTATAAACTAAAAGTTGTACCTCTTTGTCATTTGAAAAGTTTGCAGGTATCTGGTAAAAAGCAAAATTAGCTTCATGTCTCTCACATGCAACTGGGTCAGACCCATTAGGTATATTTTGAAACGGGACAGTGTGAATATCATAGTGCTGCTGAACTGTTAAATGTAATGAAATATTTGTATGTATATTGATGTCCACCTTATTATTAATGACAAAAGCTTGTTTTAGTACAAAATCAGAGTACAGGACCTCTAATATTGCACATACATATGGGACAATTCCATTTTAATTCTTACTTACTCTACTACTGTATATTCAGATGAACTCCATGATGTCCATAGTTTTGAATAGGAGCAGTCCACAAGATCACTCTGTTCTGTGCACAAGCCAACACTGAAGCAATGTTTTTTGCAAATACTTAGGCCCTGATTTAATAAAGCTCTCCAAAGCTGGAGAGAATACACTTTCATCAGTGAACCTGGGTGATCGGCAAACCTGGAATGGATCTGGTCCAGGATTGAAAACATTTGCTAACAAATAGCAATGATTTTTAGGAAATCCATTCCAGGTTTGCTGGATTACCGAGCTTCACTGATGAAAGTGTATTCTCTCCAGCTTTGGAGAGCTTTAATAATTCAGGGGCTTATGGTCAACTATTGGAAATGATAAAGGTGTTCCCTTGGTTATATTAGGCTCTTCCTGCTTTTATGACAACCTATGAGTAAAACTAGTATGAGCAGTACTCAGTAAGCATAACCGATTTTTAGAGATGATAGATTCTGCAATATTCACGATTCCTCCCATCACACCCACCAAGTTCTTACATTATATAAAGACATGGCACTATATTGCTGGGTCAGTATTTTCTTGAAAATCTTTGCATACTGCTATGATTAGCAGTTGCAACTGTAAGTGGTTTATTGTAATGCAAAAAAAAAGCAGTGAAAGTGATTTGAAATATGAAGAGTTTGACAACTATGGCTGCAGTTTACTGTCGCTGAAAGAACTGGGTGTTGGAAAAAAGTGTGTGTTGAAATGAGCCTTTCCCACCAGGAGGGTCACCCTCTTGAGTAATTCAAATGTAACTTTGCCCTTCAGTCTACAAATAAAGGCAGAAAGAATTAGTTCAGGGAAAATGTTGGTGGTCATTTCTAAGCAGCTGTGAATTACAGATACAGTAGCAGTCAGGTCCAAGCCTGGTGACAATTAGATTTGGCTCACGAAGCTGTTTCTCAATCAACTCTTTTCTTCTTTTTAAACCAATTATTTTTAGTAGTCTTTTGATGCCTAAAAAGCGTTGGCCTTGAAAAAGTCCACAGCTGTTGGTGTGGAAGCCAGTTCTAATTGTCACTAGTACTTTGTCCTTGCTGTACCTGGATTGCAACCAGAAAACATAAACTGCCTGTTAAATAGGTCTGCTTTATATTACCACAAATGTCCTAGCCGTAATGTAGAAGCCAGTCACTGATATTGTGTGTTGTTCTAGGTAACAATAGGTGGTATATGTGTAAGAGAGAGAGAGATTTAAAAATAGATGCATATGCTGGGTAAGTAGGTATTTATCTGTATCATATTGTCCTAAGAACCTGTCATATAAAAAATAATGGGGAGTTACCATTGCTAATCACTTAAATTTCAATGAAAAATTGGAATGTACAATACTGCCTATTTGTTTTTGTTTTTTTAACATTAAGTCATATTTAGTTACTGAGCAATCATTTAACATTGGACTATTAGGATAATAAAGTAAAATACATGATTGAACTCCATCTCTAGTTGAGTCAACTATTCCCATTGCAAAGACATCTCATTGCCTCCCATCTTTGTTGTCTTCAATCATTGGGTAAAAATCTTCAGAGGGCCACATAGAGTAATTAAAACTTTAGAATGGTTTCAGCCCATCTCCATTCTGTCCACAACTTAAATAATGACTGTAAGAAGTAAACTCATGGTTTATTTATTAAGATTAAGTACTAAGAACACAGGTTGAAGCATCCCTGAAAAAAACAAACAAACATGACTAGATAAGTAAGGGCTATTTCAGACCTGCATTCTGCCACAAGATCAGCCTCCATCCTAACTGTTTCCATTCAAGTGAATAGCTACCATTTTGTTTGCCTGTGGTTGCAGTGAATTGGGGTGTGGTTTGAGAAAGCAACAAGTACTTTTCTGTGGCGCACTTTAGGCTAAGGTGTGACAAGTCTATGTGCCAGGATTCCTTGCATTGCAAAGTGTATCATTGCCATGAAGTATAAAGTAAGCCAATTCTAGGTCCAGTTGGAGAGCTACGGACAGAAAGAAAGAAATTTTATTTATTTTAGATGAAGTCGTTCACTGGAATAAATTCTCTGAAGGCCTGCAATAAATCTCGAATTTCAGATGTTTGAAATGTATTGACTCAAATTCATTTTCCAGCTTTTATTAATACTGATTTTGTACCAAAAAGAAAAGAACATTTGACAAGCAACAGACATGTCTGCTGTAAGGTTCCCGTACAACTATTTAATGTAGAATGGATCAAGTCAATAAACGCTCTTGAAGCAAGTAAAAGAAAATGAGCTCTAGTCTGTATTCATCATTTACGCAGAGCGTAACACAACAATGTCATAGGCAATAATGGAGAGCAGTCTTTGGTCTTTTAACAGCTCACACCTTCTGTAACATGCATATAACAAAGTGCAGAGTATTTTTACATGCCACCAGATTCATACCAAAACAACTCTGCAATGAAGTAGGGTGTATATGACATCAACTATTATACCATTGTATCTGTATGTTAACTCATGTTTTCTAAATACATTTCAAGTTCATTAGGGTACATATACTCATCAGGGTTAACTATACCTTCACCCATCCTATTTTACACAGAATAATAAAATAGAAACTTTCAGTTAATCAGTATGCAAGTTACTGGGCACCTCCAGATCAGAAATGTGCTTGCTGCAATGACTTTTATATAAAAATAAGTGACACACAGTGTGGGCAAGGGGGAGGAAATTAAAAAGCAGCATAGGTTTCCACCAAGTACCAGACACATCAGCAGATGGAACAAACAAACAATGGTTTAGTTCTGCTTAAATGATGTTCCTAGCAAAATATCCAATACTTATATACAATTAAAATGTATGTATAGCTAGCACATTTTAGTATAAAGAAGGGAAGAGTTAAAACTTCTGCTAGTTTATCTTTTTGCTGTTTGTGTGCCATTAAGTTTTACTATACTTTTATTTGCCAGAAATGCAACAAGAAAATGGGAGGAATTCTCCTTTTGTTGATTCTTGACACCCATTGGAAGATAACCCCTTTAGCTTTTCTAGGGATAGCGATACAGATTCTGGATTTCCTCTCACTTTCCTGGCTGGGGACAAAGGTGAGTAGGACAAAGAGAGTGAAATTCCCCAATGTGGCGACAAACAGAAATAAAAACTGGACAGGGTCTAACCATTTGGTCTAAAGATTTTCCACGTTACTCAGAAATGCCCAAGGAAACACTTAATAATTTATAATGTCTACAAGTTTTTTTTTTAATTAAGTCAGATCTTTTATGAGGCTTGTGGCCACACACAGCCTCTTCAGTTAGTTAACTCAGTGTCTACATTACCTTTTCACTGAATGGGATAGTCTTTTCCTGATATACAGTTACTAAAGCAACTTAGACAGAAAGTCAGACTTATGAAATAAATTTAGTTTGAAAGCTGCTTTATTTTTTTTTTATTTTGATGAATGTCTGATTTGATGAAATTCATTGATATGCTTTTAAATTTGAAAATGTTGGACAGGGTTAAGGTTTACCAGATCATCAGCACACATCATGTAAAAAAATGTAAAAAGACTTACATTTAAAGCAGAACTAAGGTTTTGCTTTGAAAGTTTGCGATCAAGCGATGTCCCCTCTGCAATACAACATACTTACTTGCCTAATTGCTAGGTTATGCAGGTAACCACAACTTTCTATAAGTTTTTTTTTTGGGTAGAATGGGTGCACATAGAGTGAGCATGTGGTGGTGGTGGTTTGTGGTATGCATGTAGATGGGCTACAAAGTGGAAATAAACCACATAAAAACGAGCTTTCACCATAACATGCTTAGCATTTTTTTAACATTAAAGCCGATTTACTTTGTAAGTGCCCTTTTTTTAGTGATGTGATGGCCGCACTCTTGCTTAATTCCAAAGCTCAATAGATTTACCTAATCCCAACACAAAAATGATGCCTAAACTGTACACCAAGCCATCCCTTGTATGTGGACCTAAACCTACACAGATTTCTCTTATGACATTCAATTATTTGAGCATTGCAGATTGAAGAAAACATTAACACATGATAGTATGATTTTATTATTATTATTTTAGGTACATTCCTACTTTTGGTAACCCTTTCTTGTATAAATATGTTATATATTAGCTGTATCCGAAAGGATTGTCTTCTTGCAGGCACATGTATCAGCATTAAGCTTTAGTGGGCATTTTGGTGTAAGTACCTTGTCAGAATGCAGTTTATTCTGGGATACTCTCGGACACTGATACTTGACCCACACATGATTAAGATATGATGAAAGTCTCAGCATCTAATGAGTTGGCGCTAGCATGTAAGCTGATCACATTTACAAGATGGCAGTTTACCAACTTCATTCTATTTACAGTGGATCATGTACTTTCATTTTGTCCTAGACTAAATAGCTTTCTTTTTTAAAAAATACTAGTTTCTTCAGTTTGCTCTATTGCTAATATATTGTTTTTAACTGATCTTCAATAAAAAAAATGAACACTTCACATGAACATTATTTAATTTACTGAAGTATGTCAATATAAACATAAGCTAACCATAATTATATATGCCATTATTACAATTTCTTTGTTAGACTCTCTATTTCTAAAAATGTTATTCTTATGCTCTTGTTCCAATACTTAAAGTAAATGACCTCAAAGGATTAAAGCTGATCTTTAGGTTAAGAGAACTTTAAAGCTTAAATTAAAGTTTCCCTGAGTCAATGACTGTTACAACCAGGCAATTGTAATTTTAGAAGGCCAGCAATGACAGCTCTTTTATTTGTCATATATGTGATGATGCAGGTATAAGGCAATGGTAATTCTATTTATATTATAATATATCATGATATAATTGTCATTCCATATCCTATGAATGCATACATGAACACACATGTTCATATTCTTCCCATAATTCCAAGTATTTCAACAGTATGGGTGTAACTTAACAAAGAAGGCAAATTCCATTTTAAGCCAGCAAACCTGGATTCCCTTTAAATGGTTTTAAATATTATGCTTTTAACATTTTACAAATAAATATAGATTAAATTATGTCTTACTTTTGAGTTATGTTTATAGCAAATCTTGAATAAAATATGTCAAATTTAAAAAACGTTTTATACATGATGTAATTATTAGCTTTATTTAGCTATGAGAGGTCAAAGGTATCTATCAGCAGGTATTATAATTTGACAAGGGATCTCAGAACAGGTGTACCTACGTGTAGCATGAAACCAGGAACATGCTTACATGATCACAGGCCATTGTAGTCTTACAAAAATATTTACATAAATTGGAAATGGTATACATAGGTGTTAATGTATAGGTTGCAAAATGGATTATAAATCAAAGCATGCATCTTTACAATAAACATTAAAATATTTAATTGAGAATTCAAGTTTAAGTAAAATGTATCTAGAGACACTTAAAAAACTGGATACAGTATGGAAAGGTTGGAGTTTTCTTGCTGTCTTTGTCCCTGCTGGGTAGAAATACTTTCTCTATTTGTTCTGCTGAACAATGCACCTAGACAGTAATTGATGGGAAAATCAAAAATCATAGTTGTGACCAGTTAATGAATGGAGGAAAAATATCCCAGTGGGCATAACTGTTATGGTTACAATCATCTAAGTGGGGAATTTATTTTACTTAGGAGAGGTTTAGAGGCTGATTATTAATGAAACGTGGATATCACTATCCACTCTTCATTATTCACTCCTAGGCTGCACACACCACATTCCATTCCAAAAAATCCGGCCTTAATGTATAGCCGTTGAACAGTTTGTTCTTCCTAATGGAGCAGAAAGGGATTCATGATTGGAAGAGAGAGATTGGGTCATGACTTTGTTGGATCATATCACCACGCTCTTCTCCCAGCTATTATTTTTGAATGTTCATTCAGTTCTCTTTCTTTGCTTTAGCTTCAGAGTAACTAAACCAGCACAGTGCAGGTAAACATTTGTAAAATACATCTCTGTGCTTTGAAAATGTACATAGCATGTTTTATTAATTTAGGCAGTGGTATGACCCATGTGCAGCCATACTGATTCTCTTTAACTTAGCCCCTTTAAATCACTTGTGGTGCAAGAGGGAAATAAAGGGAAAACTCCCAACAGTCTAATGGATCCTTCAGGTATTTGCACACTTTTTGCTTAGTAAAAAATAAATAATAGCAAACAGTTGTTTAGTAGTTACCAAAAATAAATGTATGTAAGCAATGGATCAAACAACAAAGGATCAAGGTGAGATCATCCTTTTAAGAGGAATATCTGGAATAACACCAACTGTGTTGAGAAAAAACAGCGTTTACAGCTGGGCGGATTTGCACATAAGCCAATGAAAACTCAAAAGGGGAAGGGCAAAGGTTAAGTAGCGGAAGTGAACACTCAACTGATAAGTTCAAAAACCATAATAGACTATTCATTTCCTTACTGGAAATGCTCACAATGTCCTTGTGCAGGCTAACATGAGATCGCTTCTAATTTCTTAGCATTTATAGTGTAATATTATGTACTGTACATATAGTTTAGAAAATAAACCATTATGGTGTAATTAGATGAACCGTGCTAATTAAAATAGTTACCATTCTGTGCTTTATGTTAATTATGGAAAAAGTTTAAAATCTTCAATAATTGTGTAAATGAGGCAAATATGTCAAGGGACCCCATAGTGCAATCTTTTTAAAGCTGTAACCTTGTAATCCGTGTTTTTTCCAAGTCATATGTGGCTGTGTTTTTTCCAAATCATATTTCATCCATCTCTGACTATTCCTAATACAGTTAAAATTCAAGTATCAAGTATATTTAATCTCTGTTTCCTTGCTCTGATTTCAGACTTAACCCGCATTGCACTCTGGTCTTTGTGCTGCACCATTGCATGAAACTCTTTAGTATTTCATTGGTCAGAACTTTTGACAGGAGTCTATAGGCCTGATTTCAGGTCATTTGCTATTTGTCAGCAAACGTTTTTTATCCTGGACCAGATTCATTTCAGTTTTGCTGGATCACCCCGGGTCAGTGATGAAAGTGTATCTTTTCCAGCCTTGGAGAACCTTAAAAAATCAGGTCCTATGTGCTACAGTACCTGATAAAAAATTCCTACCAGCTCTCATCAGTAGGGAGGCCAGGTATGCTAAAGAATTAGAAAGTGCCAAGCCTAATTTTCTTTGCAGGAGGCAAATTATTAAATTTGAGTTAATACTGTTTGAAAGAAGCTGCTGCTATAATTAATGTTCTTTGGTGTAGCAATAATGTAAACATACTTATCACCTTGTCAGAGTAAATGCTGTAATAAACATGACCCATGAATAATAAGTCATAATTCAACCATGAATAATAATTTGATTCAAACATAATTAATGAATGCCAGTACCTCCTTTTTAAAATCAGGACTTATTAGTTTCTTACAGATCCTAAAAACTATGGTTTTAACCTTCTGTGCATTAATTAGTCTTTCTTTGCCCAACTTGCCAAAGTATTACTACACTTTAATAAAATATTAAGGATGATATTTTGTACAGAAATAATCGCTTATCTCACTATCATTTATCATATCTGAATTCGTCATAATATTTTGAAGAATTGTGTGTTCATGGAGAACAGGTTTAGGCAATATAGTAAGATGATTTACTGGTTCTTATCTGATACATACTTTTAAAACAAGTTTGTTACCATGTTAAAGCTAAATCCTAAAGTGATTGTGAAGTTAACCACAAGAGCACTACAGTCCTAAAAGTCCTCTCTCAGGTGTGTTTCTAAAATTCTCTGAAAAAAGCTATAACATAGCTCCCTTCACAAAGGCAGTTTCACACCTACCTTTTGTTTGTACATCTCTAGCTGTTTTCAGAATCCTGCTTTCCTTGTCAGCCTAGCTCAGTCAACAGTGTTGCTGACAATCTAAATGAAAAGGTTATAGAAAAGTTAAACAAACATTTGTATCTCAGAAGAGTTTATGTGAAACAAATAACTTTTTAGAGATTAAAAAAGTGTCAACTTTATGAGCTAATCAGGAAATGTAATTTTCAAAATTTGCAGAAAGTAGAATGGCAGCTTTGCCCAGGTGAGATTACACTATGCCTTTGCAATGTGATTTAGCTATGCAGAACATGGCAGATATGAGATCAAGTAAAGAAAAAGTTTGATTTAGGATAGCATCCTAACTGTAATTGTAGGATATACATGAGATGGTAGAGTGCGCCATCTGAAATATCAGGTTAGGGATTTGGGCAGGGTAGAAACACTGACCTCATGAGTATGGTTAACCATTAAAATAAGCGATTCAGGAAGCATCTGCAAGTGGAACTCAAAACTGCATTCGTTTAGCCAAAGTAGATTGTATTTGTATTCAAAAGGCTCCTTAAAGCAATTATGTTACTAAAAACAAAGGTAATGTTTAAACATATCTCTATAAAGAAGTATTATTGTTTGTCTTGTTGCATATACCAGCGAACACTTAAGCAGTTTGATGATGAAGCATTGCAAACTGAAGTTATATTTGGAAACAGACACTTCCAGGAGTGTTCATCTCCTGGTCTGAGGTTATGTGGATTTTCCTTCTCACCTCTTCCACTGTGTACAATAAGAATGTAGGGTTGGTAAGGGACCAGGAGATCAACACTCCTGGAATGAGTGGCTGAAGAAACAAGACATATGTTGTATTGGGTAATTCATACAATGTCATGTCCGGGGATCTTAATTTTCTATCAACGCTTCAATAAGAAAGCAAATAGGTTCCTAAATATTTTGTGTAAGAGATGTCTGGTGACATTTATTGCATAAAGACACTTTTTCCTGAAGTTTAATGTTCCATGGGGTGCACATCAGTGCTAGGTCTACAATACTGGTGCCAAGTCTACAATGCAGAGACATGTCCGCCTTTAGGGCATACCACTGGCACAAGCAAGTAAAAGCTGGGCTTGAGCAGTTCCAGAGTTCCGTGAAGCATAGAAAATACAAACCAAACAGCTTGGATTTGTCTAATACAGAATGACAATAGGCTCTTTCGGAGAAGTCCATTTCCCTTAATCACATGCACCCTGTCTAATACTCATTTGTAACAACATAGATATACACTGACTCACCTATTCATACAAAGACTTAATGTGTATATGCTTATTAATACAAAGACTTAATGTATTATTGCTTTTAGTGTGTATTCATGTGGTTCTAATAATACAGGTAATATAACCAACAGTCAGTTATTCTTAAGCAGCTCAGACATCCTGAATATCTTATCTCAATATTTTACCTTAAAGTCCAAAATATAACTAAATGCTACCTAAATTCTCTCATATTACAAGGAAAAATTGTATTCCATTAAGCTGTCAGAGATTTCTTAATGGAACACATTTACTTTATAGAAACTTTCCTGACCCCTGGCACTGTAATTAAACATTGAAATCATTCTATTGACCTGTTGATGAACTGAGGATGTAGCTGACAACACCTGTAGCTTGAATAATGTTTTTCATTTATTTTTCTACACTTCTGATTTTGCCACTGTTTATTCAATACTTGAATGTTTGAATTTGCCAATATTTACAAATGCTTAAGATAATTCAACCCAAAGAAAGGAATAGGGCTAAAAGGATAAAGTGTAAGTTAGGTAATGATAAGGAGTGTTTATTCCTCAAAAACGCTATTATTTTGATATAAATCCTGTTTTGTTTGTTTTGATACTTACAATACATCTCCTAACTGCACAATCTGATTACTTCAATAGTTCCTCTGTACCCCTAAAACCACGTTCTTTTAGTGAAGAGCAGAAACATTTGGAAGTAAAGAAATTAACCACAATTTTGGAAACTATAACTTCACCCAACCCAGGTTATTGACAAATGTCAGAAAGGCACAAATCAAATTTGCTCTCTGATTTGTAGCTATTGACACTGGATATGTTTTTTTTTTATCTAATGATCAGTTCCTTAAATACGTTCCTTTCCCTTTCTCTTTGCCCACTTCCCACATGGATGGCTTTTTCTATTGTTATTCTTCAAACACCCAAAGTTTTTGTTAAGCAAGGACAACATGCTAGTAATCATCAGAGAGTGTAAGATCAGACCAGATTTAAGTAGTAGTAGTAGTATGCCTGGTGAAAACTTTGGGTTAGTTCTGCATAGAATACAGAATGCTTAAAGCTGAACTTCAGGGAAAATTGTATAATTCTCTAGCTGTGATACTCCCCACATCACTGCATGGTAATTTTTGTTTAAGGAACCAGTAAAATGCATTTTTAACATCCTTATCTATCTTTACTGCAAGATTTTCTCTCTCATATGACCAGGCCCCTGATGTCTTCTCCCTAATGCTCGATCACAGGCTTTGACGTGAACATGTGTGATACAAGACCAGCAGTCCTGCATAGGAATTTCGGACAATGATGACCTGCCCACCACCCATAGCATCAGAGGGAAACACAAGCACAATCTGCTGGATCAGGTACATTTTCCAGATAACATTAAAATATTGCACTGAAAGGGTCATTGTTCACTTTTTCCAGAGTTTAGATTTCTAACGCCGTTTGGTTGTGTCCAATGGAAGAGATGTCACCTTTCTTCCTGTTCTAATACAGCAATAGGAAAGGAACCAATATCTACCTACATTGAGGAAAATAACCTATTGTCTCTAGAAAAAGTGTCTTCATTAAAAGATTTCTTCTCAACACTTGTTCCAATAACAACCATAAAATTATGCATTTTCCATAACTCTCTGTCCTGGGCACATTGGTCTGCAAGGCATATAAAGATGCTGGATCTCTTCCAGTGGGGACACAGCAACAAAAGCATAAGTAAATTCAGATTTAAAGCATCAATGCAAAATCCGATAAAAATAGATAAGATAACTCGTTTTAAGGGCTAAGCCTAGGTCAGGAAAGTCATGGCTTTGCAGCCCATTTCGAGCCCTATTCGAGCTGCAATGCTAGAAATAGGTAGCCTTTCTCAACTACTTATCTTAGGGTCTAAAGAGCAGTGCTACCAAACACCTTACAGTAATTACAGTATTGCAATTAAAAACTATTATTAGCTATAATATATGTAGGGTTACAATAAATGACTAACTAATAACTGCACTTAAAGCTGCATTTGGGAAATCAGAGGCTGAAAAAGTCTCCTTACTTTGGTTGTATTTGTAGGCATTTAACGATTGAACAGAAACTATTGAAATGTTTCTTTTGATTTAACTATTTATTTCAGTCATCAGCGAACGCCATTTGTTAAATATATCTTTGGTAAAATAAACTGATTGGCAGGGACTACAATTTACTTTCCTATACCTTGACATCATCAGAAAAAAATGAACTATCATCACTAAGCAACAGAAGCAAACAGAGAAAAGAGGACAAAGTGATGATTAGACATCTGGCATGCCAATTGTAAAAGTGAATTATGGTATTAAACAATACAACTGTATTTATAGGATTAGAATCGAATATATTCACTAGACCAATTTAGAGTTCAGCTGTTTGAACTAAGTATTTCACCCATCTAATGCTTCTTACTTCTTTCTGCGCATTATATTACCTCTGTCGTGAAATATGAATGGTTTATAAATGGAAAAGTGCAATAAAAAGTATAAATGGCTACATCTATGCAATATACATTTGTATGCCCATGCTTAAAAAATATAGAAAAACATTTGTACCTGTTGGGATGTGTTGAATGTGCAAACCAAAAAAACACATCATTTAAATGTCAACAAATGAAAAATAGCTCTCTAGAGAGGTGAAAAAAGAACATTTTGAAATGTCTTTTTGCCCCCAGCATCTCCAGTTTGTTGTTTTTAATGTGTGGTTTTTAATCAGTCTGTAGGACACCAAGGGATGAACTAAACAGATAATAAATAGAGCACCGGAAGCTAGTGTTCAGTGGGTAATTAAATTATCAGGCCAATAGTAAAACACAAAGTAGTTGGTACAAAGTGGAGGGTGGTGAAAAATATTGAATAAAAACTAGGTATGCAATTTGTGGGCACAGCATATTTTACTACTAGAAAAGTACATTATAACAACAGTTAGCAAAAGTCAATTTTTTATAAAATTTAGCTATGAACAAAACTGGGAATTTGGTAGTGTTCATTAAGCTCTTGAACAAACTACAACTTCTTGTTACCTGATTTTGTCATATTTCAGTTCCCTGAGCAATTGGGAGAGTCGTACATTAAAGCAGAACTAAACTAAAAACAAAAAATTACACTTACCTTTAATCCCAATCCTGCATCGTCCTGGGATTCCTCTTCATCCTGGTGCAGAGGAAGTGCCGGGCACCACTATCTTCAGTTTTCCCTTCCTTCTTCATTTTGTCTTCTTGCTACAACACCTTATTTCGCACTGTGCAGGTGCGAGATGGGGTGACGTAGCCACTGTGAAAAAGGAAAAAAAAAAGAGCCAATTTCACTATCCATGCTCGAGATGAACATCTCTTTCCCCTTGGTGGAAAAAATGCCCCTTCCGAAGCAGCCAGAGCCTCCTGGGATGCATGACGTAGGTATCCTGGGAGGCTCTGCGCTCCCATTAAGTTAAAGAGGTGGTACTGCACCCTTTTTCTTTATAAAAAAAAAAAAAAAAAAAACATTTTTATTTAGAAGGGTTGTCTACCCTTCTAAAGTAGTTTAGGTATGCTTTAAACTAAGGAACACACTGGCCAGCTGCTTGACATTGTTTTGTCTCTCTTTGGGCCATTCAGAAAGTAAGGATATTGTCAACCATATGGCTTTACAGAACAAGGCGATGAATACCAGCTCAAAAATAGGAGACACCTAGCAGGTAGTTTAAACAGGTCTGGGTTTAAACAATTTTTTTTCATTTATGTGTGCCTTTAAGTTTGTTTTGGGTGTAGCCTGAGATGAAATTTAGAATTATGGTGAAAAGTACAAAGATCAAAGTCTCACACTAAAATGCTGAGAAACGCTGAATATTCATTTTCAAAAAGCACCATTTTAATGTGTTTTAAGTCTTTTGCAAATGGCTCAGAAGGGTGTCATTGCTTTGGCACAGCATTATTTTATACCAAACACTTTAACAGTATAAGACTGCAGATGGCAGTCAATCAAAATACCATATTTTAAACTGTTGCTCTGTCATAAAATTTGTGAAGTAGTGGAAAATACATTACCAGAAGAACAGGGAGTATAAATGTCAGACATTACTGTTTCTTGCTTTCGTTCTTATAATTTAGTTTTACAGTGTAATCCCAGAGGATACCATAATTTCAAATGTAAATATTATTAACTTTTACATTTATTTTGGCTTTGCAATCACATTTTTAAGGTATAACTCAATATCAAATTTTTATTAAAATTAAAACAAAATTAAAAATTAAAACAGATAGTGCTATAAAATGTTTATATGAGACTGCTGTATTTGATATGTGTTTATATAGATGTTAATTTATACATTTTTTTTTTGTAAGCAGAGAAAATAATAATTTAATGGTTAATCTAAATAACATATTTTTTTTAATTTATTGAGGGTGATAGATTTCAGCTATTTAGAACACCAACATGTAATATTACAATAGTACTTGGTATATGATGGTGCTGTCACTGATTATTACACTGGAGAACAATTTTGAACAAATTTTTTGTTGACTTCAATTTTTAAGCCTATTTACAATAAAATAGATATGCTGATTTTGAAAGTGCAGTAAGTTTTCTTCTATCACGTAAGGTTTTCTTTTCTACCACTTATATTAATGCTATTATTGTAGCGTGGATTTGTATAGGCTATTCATTTACACTCAAGACAGTGTGGTCAGAGGTTTTGTGCTGCTCTACGTAGTGAATAAGCGAAATGTATTTTTCCACAAACACCTATTTCCTTTCATTTAGATAATATCTGGCTCTGCTGTTTCTCGTTGTAAGTGCCTAAACAACCCTGATTCATTTTGTTATTTCTGTGACAGTTTCACCATTCCCAGTCAAAGGGCGAACATCAGCACATTTGTAGCGGAAGCCTATTTATAAGTTAAACTCGGTGATCAAGATTGGGTCAGCTGTGATGACCTGAAAATGGTATTCTTCCTTTTTGGTCAGCAACGCGCATACACCAAGTATCCCTGTTATCTGTGCATGTGGGACAGCAGAGCTCGTGGGAGGCATTGGGTGGAATGGAATTGGCCTCCCAAGATCTGCCCTAAAAGCAGGTGATCCAAACATTCTACATGAGCCACTTGTTGATAGAAAGAATATTATATTCCCGCCTCTGCACATGAAACTGGGTCTGATGAAGCAGTTTGTTAAAGCTTTGCCAACTGAAGGAGAGTTTCAAGTGACTCATTTTGGCATTTCCTAGCCTGTTATTTGAAAAAGTAAGGGCCGGTGTGTTTGATGGTCCACAGATTCAGCAGCTCATCAAAGATGAACATTTCATCAGGACAATGTCAAAATTTGAAAAGATTGCTTGGTTATTATTCAAAGCCATTGTCAAGGACTTTCCTATAAACACACGAGCAAATAATTACACAGAAACTGTCCAGAAACTCTTAGAGAGCTACAAAATGCTTGGTTGCAGTATGAACATCAAGGTGCAGTTTCTGCATAGCCATCTTTCTAACTTCCCAGGAAACCTTGGTGCAGTCAATGATGAGCAAGGTGAACGATTCCACCAAGATTTGAAGGTCATGGAAGGACGGTATCAGGGTAGATGGGGATGTGCATATGATGGCTGACTATTGTTGGAGCATCCGGCGGGATTGTCCTAACACTGAACACTCCAGGAAAAGATATAAGTGTAAATTTTTACCTTAACCGCTCACCCCATTCATTTTCAAATATGTTACTGTAAAAAAAAATCCTTTTGTATGAACAAAAGAAATTTATATAAACAATACATTCAAGGTAATATTTCATTGTTTTTTCATTGTATGTAAAAGTTGTATTTTTTTTTTTGACAAAAATGGAGGGTACCCTCTATCGTAAAAACTGGATATGATAGCAAAAAACTGGGTAATCTCTGAATTCACCACCCAAAAATTAGTAAAAAAACAAGTGTAAGATCTAACTCAACAAAAAATGCGTTCATCAGTGTTATTAAAATACATTTTAAAGCATTTCTCCGCAATACATTTCAAGACATGCTGTATATTGGGCCTAAAACTGGCCTCTGTGGAATTGATTTACTAAAGGAATATATTATATTCAGTTATCAAACATTGTGAGTTAACCACAATTTTTAATCTGCTTAATATATTTATTTTTTTATATTTAATATATTTTTAATCTGCTTAAACATAAATTATCCACCTATAAAGTATCTAATTATGTGCAAACAAAAATCATTCTTTTTCATTTTTTAGTTTCAGACTGGGTATTTTTAGCAAAATGAATTTTTACCACATTCAATAAGCTAATTGAAAAAGCCCCTGCAAGATGATAACTTACTTTGCTAAGTGAACAGCTCAGTAATTCAACCCTCATGTTAACCTGATCAAGGAGGACAAGGTATACATATGCTGATGTTTTCTCCATTGGTTGTTCCAAACACCAGATGTGTTTAATATTATCATTTTTTTATATAGTCAGTCTGCAAATAACGCAGAACTAAAATTATTTGCCAAATCTCTAGTATTTTTCCAAATCCTATTTAGCAGGCCATTTTTGCATAGATGGGTTTAACTTCCCTTAACTTATCTAATGGTTTTGGAAAAAGAGGTACAAGACCCAGGTGCCAATGTTTACCCATGCTATATGTTTAATTGTTGGAGGCACTTGCATGTTGATGTTCTGAGATCCAGAACCCATATATCATAACTTGTTAGCTTCTTCCTCTCAGACCAACTAATGCTAAATTAGAGGCCAAAAGGTGTGAGGTGTCCAAAGGTCCATCTGAGGGCCACACTTATAAGTATTATTATTTACTTATTGATACTTGTTAATAAATAATTGGTATTAAGTATACTTGTAACGTAGTTGGACTTCTGAATACTTTTCTTGACCAAAAAATGTACCATTTAATTGAAGAGGTGAAAGTAATATATGCTTGCTCCTTAAAGCTAAATGTCTGTCTGTTATGCACGCGGGTGTGGACCCACTGTGCCACTGACTGGGTATGCTCCGGAGGGGCGTAACTATGCCGCTACCTGGTCTTCACTAGAGGCTCTGATGTTGAGGATAGGCTTGGGCAGCAGGGTAGCTGCCAGGTGCCACTCCAGAGCAATCCCCGGTCAGTGGCAGCTGACCAGAGGAGTCAGGGTACTTGGTGGGCTTACGCGGCCAAGAGGGTGATGGCAATCAGACAAAGTCCAGAAACCAAAATGTGTGTGTGTGTGTATATGTATATATAATGTGTGTATATATATATATGTGTGTGTGTGTATAAATAAAATTATAAATACCGCTTTACTTTCTACTGCTTGTGATTCAAATTACAATTCTGGAGGCCAAATCCACATCCAACAGTCATTTTTTATCAGGTATCTTTTTTTAAAATAAATGATATACACTTTTATATAAATTACACTTGTACACTTGTAATACCTTTATTCCATATTTAAATGAGGTTAAATATATTCATCATTGGATAATGCCCATTTAGTCTGGAAAAAATAGCTACACCGTAGAAACAAAAGGTCAGCTTCAAAAGAGGTTCTTGCAATGCAATGTTATATGCCAAGGATCACTGAATTTATATTAACCTTCACAAGAATTATCAATTATGTGTGACTTTTATGTTCCACCACTGTAGAAAGCTGGCAGCACTTTTGAGTAAGCTCAACTTTCCAGTCACCAATGTTTAATATAAAATCACAAAAATAAATAGCAAGTTGTCTTTGCTAAGTTTGAAAGTAGCTGAAGAATGCATCACGTTTCTGGAAATGCTTTTCCCAGTAAAATTCTGTAAAGTCACAAAATCTTTTTCTAATCTTTGTAGCATTATCATTATTAGGCTGAAATTTTACTAGTGTTTCTTTTTAAGTGGTACTGTAGCTAAACTGCATTTACCTGTGGATATTATATTTAGGTGTGGATGGGCTATGTTTTCCTTTTTTTATGTGTTTACAGTAATGGCTGTAACATTGGCACATGGTTTTTCAAACACAACTCAACTTAGCTTCCAAGGGCAGTTTGCTGCCCGATCCATCTCTGTAGACTTGAATTGGATCTGCAGCAAAAGCAGTTTTAAGCAGTTTCAGGCATTTTGCAAGACTGCAAGTGAATATAAAAATGCACTAGGCTTTGCATTTATATCATATGCAAACATCTGAAAAAGCCTAGTAGTTACTTATCCTACTGGTAAATATCATGGGTTTTACCTGCTAGTCTGAATTCAGTTTTTTATGGCACAGCAGTTAGAACTCTGATAGCTCTAGTTCAGGGGTCTGCAACCTGCGGCTCTTCAGCCTCCTTGTTGTGGCTCCCTTCGGCTGCAGCGGGGAGATCTCTGATGGGGGATCCCCTTCCTCCCAAGACACTGCGGAGGAGGGGGATTCCCTATCCGGTGTTCTAATGAAAAAAATCTACCAGTGAAATAAATCTACCACGGGGCGTGTACAAATGGGTGTGTACAATGACATCCCCACTCCTTTGAACCCCAATTCCTCTGGAATGGGGAGATGTACAAAACCAAAAATGTAGGTGCAAGTGGGGGACACCTGTGACTAACACCCCCTAAAATTTAGTTAGGCTATATCAGAACTCTGCCCATCAAAAAAATCTACCGTTACACATTGCTGGAGGCACCTGAACCCCAATTTCTCTGGAACAGGAAGGGGGTACAGGTGAACAAAATTAAAGGTGCAAGTGGGGGACACCTGTGGCTAACACCTCCTAAAAACTCCACCCATCAAAAAACCCCTACCCTGTTACACATTGTTGGAGGCTTCTAGCACCTAAACCCCAATTTATCTGGAAATGGGGGTACAGGTGAAAAAAATTTAAAGTGCAAGTACGGGACACCTGTGGCTAACACCTTCTAAAAATTCATAAAAACTCTGCCTATCAAAAAAATCTACCCTGTTACACATTGCTGGAAGCATCTAGCATCTGAACCCCAATTTCTCTGGAACGGGGGGGAGGCGGTACAGGTGACCAAAATAGAGGTGCAAGTGGGGGACACTTATGGCTAACACCACCTACAATTGAATCGCTAAGGCATCGTCAGAAAATAAAGAACTCTGCCCATCAAAATAATCTACCCTGTTACACATTGCTGGAGGCTTCTAGCACCTGAACCCCAATTACTCAAGATTGGGGGGTACAGGTGAACAAAATTAAAGCCGCAAATGAGGGACACCTGTGGCTAACACCCCTTAAAATTTCATCGCTAAGGCATCGTCAGAACATAAAGAACTCATGAAAAAAATCTACCCTGTTACGTTAGAAGCCTCCAGCTAATGTAACAGGATGATACGTTAGAAGCTGGAGGCTTCTAGGGGCATAGTTCAGTGTTTAATTTATTTCAAAGTAGGCCTACACATGCACACTTGTTGTAACAGGTAAAATTAAAAAAATATTAAAACTTTTAAAAGTTTATAAACTGTGTTATGTTTTGCGGCTCCAGACTATTTTTCTTTAGTGGAGAAGGAGGCAAAATGGCTCTTTTGATAGTAAAGGTTGCTGACCCCTGCTCTAGTTCAATAAACCATGGGACCAATTGCTGAAGCTTTATTCTTAAAAAATAATATTTACTTAATAAATGAGAATATAAATTTGTTTCAAGGCTAAATTTAATTATTTTATTACATAAATGTATATAATATTATACACATAAAGCACAAACTGAGACAGGTCCACTTTAAATTCCAGTCATTTTCAATTCTGAGGTAGGGTGCCAGAATGTTTGCTTTGCGACATCCAATTATAAATTGCGAGAGTATAACTTGAAATTACACTGTGCTCACATGCAGCTGCTAGAAAAGCTTGCCAAAAGAAAGGTCATGAAACCCAAGTCATATCACTAATGGCTACTGAAGGATTCCATGCTGTGATATATATACTGTGTGCAGGACATATCTTGTACATTACACTTTGGGAAAATGCAAGACCTCCTAAATTTGATGGTATACCTTTTGCACAGTTCTGTTTATGAAATTCTATTTGTCTTTCTGACAATCCGGCTATTTAATTAGGTGAACATCAAATTGGTCATCTTACATTGCCCTGATTTCAACGAACATATTAACTGTAAAATGTAATTTTATCTGATATTTTTTACATTTTCATTTTTTTACAACAATTTTTGCATTTCTAGATATAGAATTGAAACGTCTTGAAATCAATAGAGACAGTAGTGAAGTATCGATAGATACAATAGGCTACACACGGATTCCATTTGTGGAATTCTGGTTCTTTAAATACATTTTAGTGTACCTAGGCTGTCAATCTGCAGATATTGCCAACATGTACATTCAGTTAACCTCCTTAACCTCCCTAGCGGTTCATTTCTTTCCATTTTTTTACGTCTAAAAGCGGTACATTGTTTTTCATGAAAATTTATTTTACAGTATAATATAATAGTATGAGTATAATAAAGTTTGAAACACTAAATCATTTAAAAACAATAAATTGAATAAATTTAAAAAATCAATATATTAAAAAAAAAATTAAATTTTTTTAAATTAAAAAAAAAAATACACATTATACTCATACTAATATATATACTGTAAAATAAATGTTCTTGAAAACAATGTACTGCTTTTACACATAAAAATCCAATGTATTGCATTCAATACAGTTGTATTGAATGCAATACAAATGGATTTTGAATTTCCCGCCCCGCCCGGCCAGGACGTACACACGCACCGACATCACCAGGAACTCCCCCGGTGACTCATCGGATGCAGATGCAGGGAGAAGAAAGAAGACGGAGATTGCAGTGCTGAACGGCGCGGGACCCCGGCGGATCAGGTAAGTGCTCTATTTACTAACCTTCCATAGTGTTCCTTTTAGCAACTTTTTTTACCCCGAGTCACACTTGGGGTTACTGCTAGGGAGGTTAAATAAAGATCATATTCTATACTGCAATAATCGTAATCCCTGTCTAGTTTTCTGTGAGTCTCTGGAGTTTAGGAGAATGGCATTTGGAACCGGTCACAGAAAAACATCTTGTCTGTATCATATAGGTATTCCCTCACAGCCATTACCATTATCACATACTTTCTTCAGTCTTTTATGCAACTTTATAAGGCTCTAACCACACAGTGATTATTTACCATTTTTGCATATGTAATTAACACTAACAAAATAAACAACAAAGTTATTTAATGAGTTTTATGAAAACTGATGAAAGTTTGTTTAAACTGTAAAAACTTGCTGAATCTGTTTAGTTTTGGTTCAAGTATTTTTAAATTTTTTGTTCACAATGCTCATCAATAAATTGTTCTTTGCATCACTAACAGCATATATAGGCTTTTTTAATAAAGAAAAATTGTACCCAGAGACAAGCAGAAAACATTGTGATCCCAAATCTAGCTGAAATGTCGGAAAATTTCAGCAAAAATCACAAACCATTTTCTTTTAAGTCCACATTATGACAGGAGCTTGTATATCCAAAAGACCGAACGCCCAGCTATAAGGAAAGTAACATGGTATATGTAGTATAGGGAGGAATGCAAATACCTGGGAGACAAAACCAACCCTCAACAAACAAATGGTCTTACTGTAAATGCTACAGGACAGGATTAGGAAGTTTTACTATATCTAAATGAAAAAGGACATTCTTTCCAATATAATAAGGTGCCTGTTTTTGAAAGAGAAGATAACTACTTTGCAAGATGCATGGAAGAATCCATCTAAGTCAAATTAGCAAAGAGGTGGGCATTTCAACATCTGTCTTTCAGCTTTATTTACATCTCCTTTGTCCTATTGGGAACAATTTTCACCTTCGGCCATGGAATTCAAAGTTTTGAAACCTATGCAGATTTCTGACACGGAGGCAAGGATGTAGGAATCGGGACCCTAGGATAGCTACAGGCAGGTTAGTGGACTCCGAGGAGGAAGAAGGTACTGGAAAAGAAGTAAAAATGGACTTAGATGATGTAGCATGTAACATTATGGTCCAACTCTGATGAGTTGTGATGTAGCATGGTATTGCAAAAAAATATTGGTTCCTTGTGGCCCAATTGGAGTTCTGACTTGGATTCTGCATGAGGTCCACTCCACTAAATGTTTTTTCCACCTATAAGCTTTGGCTTGACACGTCCTAATCTTAGACAATATTTCTGACCTAGACATCTAGAATAGCGTAATTCATAAGAGGACCAGGAAGAGAGATGTATCAGATATTTTTCAAACAGATCCCAACTCTTTTCATGATGACATTTACTTTACTAAAGCATGGTAAATCATACACAAAACCACCAGTTGGGAGGCACTAAGCATAAATGGTTATTATGGTAAAAAACATCTTTTTGGATAGTTACTTTTGTTAAAAAAAAATTCAGTGTTTACCCCAAGAAACAATTTTTCTGCTTTATGTACGTATATCTGCTTTTAAGGCATAGCAGTTTTGTGTGATCTCCCACAAGGCAAGCAGAAAAATTCTTTTTGATTTTCTAACATTTTCCTATTGCATATAAACTCTCACATATTTACATTCTGACCCTCAGCCACCGACACACTCTGAAACGGACCCTACCTACAAATGTCTGCATATGGGTGGCACAATGGCCAAACCACTGTGAGACACTAAAATCCCAGGATATGTTATAAGAAAAAAGTAACAGTTTGTACATTAATAGGTATAATATTTAAATTTCTGCAAAAGGCATTATCATTACTGTTACTACAGTTTCAAAGCAAACAGAAGAAGTAGTCAGCGGGATTACAAAGTAAAAATGAATTGCTGGAAGAAAAACAAAGAACAAAAGATGCCTAGCCAAGTCATAGAGTGGTTCATATGATACCTTTCTGTTATACGCCACAGACTGATATCTGCACTTAATAGAGATCTTTCAAAGCATTTGCAAATGGCCTTAGCCAGCAGTGCAGTGTACTTTATCTTGCATACATTAAACATGCCAGAGTTAAAGGAACTTGAGGTGTATTTCTGAGTAATGTGTTGCCAATGTTTTCTATATAAGAAAGCAGCAAGAAGCCCAAAGTGCGGAGTTGCTAACCTTTTCTTCTAGAAGACATTATCTTGAGCCAAGAAACCTTCCAGAACTCTGAAGTGAAAGAATTACAAGTATGCAGTGCCAATATTTACTTAGTCCTGCTTCTCTTTTTATTTTAAATAAAAGTCCTAAAAAATCAAATGTAAAAGCTCAGCCATCGATTTGTATATAAATTTCTGTTTATGGCAATGTTTGTACTGTAAAATAGGAAATGAATTAAAAAGACTAAAAAAAAAAAAGCACTCTGATTTGCAGAAGAAGTTGTAGCCACAGAAGAAATATAAAGCATAAAAGGTTAATATCCTGTGCAAAATATAAAATATGGTCCACTGGCTCAATTTAATATCAGATGATTGAAAATATGAGAATAAATGTCTCATATTTAGGCAGAAGTGTGGTCCGCTAATGAATAGCCCAATAAAATAAAAATAAATTATTTTAGGATTTTGGTATAAGAATCACCTGTAATTGGGAACTGTCTCTAAAGTAGTTCTTTTCCATCACTAGATGTGACACTCTTCTGGATTCCTACCACCAAAATTTGAATCCTAATGCTAACAGGCAAGAGTACCTACCTATCATGCAATCTAATCACTCCGTTCTTCTATAAAATAATTGTTCCACCAATTTTACAATCTATTGTAGCTTTTTTTGTCTCTGGCTCACATCTAGCCCACCCACGTATTTGATGCTTGATGACAGTTTTATAGCAGATCACACATTATTCCTCAAGTAAGGATGTGCAATGATGGGATTTTTTAAAAAAAAACATCTGCAGCTTTTAGTGGAGTTCTGTCCAGATTTGAATGCTCTTGGCATTCTTTGCCTGTTGTAGAACAACTCACCATGGTAGGTATGAAATATCATAACATCTCCCTGTTTCTAATAATAAATGTATTAAACAAGCGGAGATTACTTTGCTCCATATAACATTGTACAAGGATAGTGGATATTTCTTTGTTTTGTTTTGTGCAAAAGCTTGTTAAGGCAAGTTACTTAACCTCCTGCTCTGTTTATCTGAGCAACCACACTATTTATTTTTACTTCTTTCATTTACAGTAAGGCCTGTTTGCATTCTGTGTTTCTACTTGCACAAGTGGATAAATACAATGTATTATAAAACCTTAAAAACCTAGAAATGCAGTTACACTCCACCAGTCATCTGGCTATCTAACATTTTCATTTACCAAGTCTCGAGCATTATCTCCCTATATGGTAAATTTCATGTCTTTGGTTCAGCTATGTTAATCCATTTCACATTAAAATGAAATTTATTTTCTAATGCTGACAAAGGAGATCCTTGGTGATTTTCCTAGATAAAAGGATAAGGAGCAGCTACAGTGTTTACATTTGGACTATATTTAGTTGAGATGAGAATAATTACATTTTTTCAGAAGCAATTTAAAAAAAGGTTTGAAAAGTGTAATGTCAAATATCGGAGTTGGTTTACCAAAGAAATAATAAAGCTGTTCACTTAGCAATATAAATGATCTCTTTGCAAGGAATATTTTATTTAGCTTTAGTGAATTATTTGAAGCTACAGTGACATTAATTATGCAAGTGAGAATCCAGATTTTGTTCTCCATTTCCTTGCCCCTGATTGTTTATTCTTTGCAAAATGAATGTACACTACATTACATTTACCAAGATAAGTGAAATCCATTTACAAGCTGATAATTAACTTAAGTGAATAGTATAGCACAGCATAGTATATGGTATCAGCCCCCAGCTGACATTAATATATTTAATGTTTAAACTTAATCTAAGCATTTTATTGCTTCAAAATTTTTGTTTCATATAATTTTACTTAACATTTTTGTGGCAATACATTCCATACTTCACCTAATAACCTTTTACAAAATCTCCTAAACTGTATGTACAGCAAGTTGTATCAGTCACTCATAACCCAACTTTTTATTAATTATGGGTTTATGTAATAAACATGGTAAAAAGAAAAGAAAACCTCAGTAACCCTTGCCAATCAATCCAAACTTATTTTACTGAGGTCAGTAACAGTGTCAGGAAAATTCTGATTAGTTACTATGGATTGTATTATTTGCAATTCCCTGTTGAGCTTTTCTCAATTTTTTTATTATTCCCATTGTCCTCATACACACAAATGGCAAGATTTATTTATTATCTTGTTTTTAAATGGGCAATATATTACACAGCTTTTGAGGGTCATGCATAATGGTTGGTTCTTAATATCAATGCCAAATCTCAACCCAGTAATTTAATTACATTGCACATTGATTCATTTTCATTCTGATTTTACAACACCATGCATTCAAGCCTTTAAAGTCAGTTTTGGTTTATTGAAAAAATAAATCATACCAACTAATTGCATGTGAAGGACAATGCTGGGTGGCTTTTTATATTCTATACATGTTTTATAGGGTCTATGTGGTAGGTCCACTATTTCCCTGACAAGTAGACCTCACAGCAACAGATATTTTACATCTGTACAAAGTCCCAATAAGCATAGAGATATGAGTTCCAATACTAGCTCTAACAAGAAAAGGCTATTGCTTGGGTTTTTTTTACAAGAGAAGTTTTGTAGAGTCCTGGGTAAGGATTGCCATAGAAGCAACAGGCCTCCACTTTATCACAGACCGTTTATTATTTGCTTTATTTTTTTTTGCATAATTACATTAATTTTTTCCAATGGCCTCATGGTCATACCCACTGTATACATTGAAATGGGTTTTAGACATGTTGCATTTGACGTTGTACATAGTTTATTTGTGTATTTATTACTTACACACTTACACATGTAGTACTTTTGTTTTGTTTGTGATCACATGCAAACATTTTTATGATCTTATGCCCGGATATGCTGTTAAATACATAAGTGGGCATTTTTTAATTTTTTGTAACTTATGTTGGCGATAATAGTGGATTTGCATTTTTCTGTATTGGGATGGATGACCACACCCCTGGTGTAAAACACCCCTTAACAAACTTTACATATTTCCCCCATACCTAAGTAATCTTCCTAATTTTGTGCATCATGATGATTCCTCTGATAGCTTCCACTTCAAAGTCCCCAGAACTTTGTTTCTAAAGAGACCAATTAAAAGGTGCCTGCAGCATCTGGCAAGCTTTGACACTGCATTTTTATTGCAAACAGTAAATGACCTTTTCTGACAAAACAATAACATGAGCTCCATGTGCTCCCAGTACTCACACATACAAAGCCTTTTATAGTTTTTCCATAGCTTCATGAATGATCTGTTGGATCATGACAGCTCTGAATATTGGCCAATTGTGTAAACATAGTCATGAGGTTGAGCTATGCAAACTTGATAGTGCTTGAACAGACTTTTTATTTGAGCCATAACATCAGTGATATTATCTATTTCTGGCATGTGTAAAAAATGACAGTATGAAAACCACGAGAAACTGTTCAGCAACTTTTTGTTCTAATGGACCCAAAAACAGCATTTGGCAGTGTGAATTCATGAAAGCCGTCAGATGTTCCTTCGTGAATAAAGCCTTTAATTTGGATCCACAATCCTAAATATTTTCAACAACTGATCCTCTAGGCTGTAACTAAGCGTTATTAAAAAAAAGTGTTTAATGTTTTGCAGGAGGGAAAATATGTTCTATCCCAGTGTTTTTATCAAAGGTTCAAATAAGGTTTTGTTTGCAGATATATAAGCAGGATGCATGTTTACTACAAGCAAATAATTTCTGCCAACAATATAAATCATAATTAGCTGCAGGCATTACTGAACATGTCAGATGGTTTAAAAGATAGTAATCAAAGAGGAGTCATTTACTAAAATTGAAATAAAAAAATCTTAATTCACTGGATTTCTGAATTATATATTAAATAAAACATAGTATTGTTTATCAAACAATAGGATTCAACTAAGTCTGCTTGCAGAATTCAGGCAGACCCCACATGGAGTAGGTGCTAAAGTAAAGTTTAATAAAAATGAAGAAAGTACAGAGTATGAGTGATAGCCTATCATTATGAAAAGGTTGCAAAAACAGATTCTGGTATTTGACCTGTTTTCCATACTGGACATGATATTCAGATGTTCATATCATTGCCCACAGTCAGCTTGAGTAAAGGAAGTTCCAAATGATAAAAACAATGGGGAATTAAGTGTACATAAACTTAACAATTGCTAGGTACAAGCAATGTAAACAGTCACCCAGGGTCCCATCTAGTGATGCTGGTCCCATTTTAGTCCCTCCACATACTCTTCAGCCTGCCTGCCCGCTATATGTGAAATAATATATATATATATACGGGAGGAAGAAATGGAGCGCTTCTTGTAATAAATTTATGTTCAGTTCTTTTCAGAAGACTGTCTTAAGTAGACTACACAGTGATGTAAGAGCTCTGCTTGCCATTAGTCATAGCCTTAACAAAGCAAATTCCAAAAGTTCATTGGCCATTAGTCCTCCCCTTTGGGTAAAGGCACCTATGACAAAAGGCAATATGTCTGGTAGGAGAGCCATAGATAGGACAAGACTTGGGTCTCATACATACTATGTCTGTGGAAGTAGTTTGTTTGTGCACAGGATCCGACTGGATGCCTGGAGAAACAAATGTCCTGAAACTGGAGTCAGGGAACTAGAATTGTTAAGTTTTATAGAGCGTTGTCTCATTGGTGGCTGAATGCTCCTGAGGTTAAACACCTCCCACAGATTACCAATAGTAGCCTAGTATGCCACAAACAGACTTTCAGCAATTTCACCTAGTCATCTTTCCACCTCAAGTTGCAACAAAGCATTTGAAAGATGCTCCATGACTGGAGTCCGATTTTTTTTTTTTTTTTTAGGATTGGTTAAACGAGTGAAGTTTAAAAATTGCATGAATCTTGGGTGAAAATCCGCAAATCATTATTAAATAAACGTAATATATCCCAAAAGATTTAATAGCTGAACAATAGCTAAGAAATTATTTTAAGAGATCCATTCCAAGTTTGAGGAATCACCCAGGTTAACTGATGAAAGTGTATCCTCTTCAGCCTTGGAAAGTTTTAATAAATCTGGCCTATAACTGCTTGGACTTTGCTTTAGCACTGTACCCCACATACGGTTAAGGTCAAAAGGTTTAGAAAAGTAAATCTGATCATCAAGTAGATCATTACAAAGAACAAGAGGGCACTTTTTGCATCTGGAGGAAAAGAAGTTTAAGCTCCGGATAAGGAAGGGATTCTTCACTGTAAGGTCTGTGAAAATGTGGAATCGGCTCCCTCAGGAAGTAGTTTCAGCAACTACTATAGATTACTTTAGGAAAAAGCTGGATGTTTTTCTAGAAGCACAGAATATAACTGGGTATTAAGGCTTTAAAGCCTAAAAATAACAGTGATTGTTGATCCAGGGAACATCCGATTGCCTCATGGAATCAGGAAGGAATTTTTCTCCCTGTTGAAGCAAATTGTACCAGGGTTTTTTTTGCCTTCCTCTGGACCTACTATATCTTATAGGGTTTTATCTTGGATATGTTTATTTCCCTAGTGGTTGAATTTGATGGACCTATGTCTTTTTTTCAACCTAACCTACTATGTAACTATAATACACCAATACAGTATAAAATAGATACTTTTTTTGTAAGTATACTCATTGTTGTGGTACGCTTACATTTGTTGGAATTTCCATACATTAACACATTGAGCCTGCTTAATCAAAGCTTTTTTAATCAAAACAGATAGAATATTATAGGAGAACCTGGGTGAAACAGCAAACCTAGAATGCATCTGTCCATCTGTGATTTTTAAGAAACCCATTTTAGATTTGCTGGATCACTCAGGTACACTCATGGTAGTCTATTTTTTCCAGTCATGCAGAACTTTATTAAAGCAGGCCCATTGAATGAAATCTTCATTTTCAGTTACACATTTCAAAAATTAAACATTTTGATGCCTGTGATCATGTAACCTGCAAAATACATTGCATGCTGCCTAGAGAGGCCTTACATCCCTTCTTTAACACATTATTATAATATTTGTTTTATTCCCACATGACAAAGTTGATCATACCTCTCCTGTGTGTCAGTACTTTCCTCCATGAGAAGCTAGTCTTATTTCCTGCCTTTTGTGTAAAATACCTAAGTACTGTCTGTTAAAAAGTACTAACTTTACAAATCTCATAGCACAATTTTTTATGGGATAGAGTCAATGTGGGATTATACTTTTTGGTTAAATTTGCTCCTGTCATGGTAGATCCAAGGAACTTTCACATTTAGGGGCCTGAAAAGCAGGGATTCAGTGTGGGTCTCCTAAACTGGCTTTGTTTAGGCCCCCAAAACCATGCCAACAGCTTACCCACTTTGTTCTAGGCTCATCATCAATATACCATAGCAATTAGTCTCTTTATATTTTGTGGAAGAGGGCAGATAATATTGTGAAGAATAGTTGTAAACCTACAAGAAAGAAGTACCAGGGGAAAGAAACACATTTACACTTTTTTGCAGCTGTGCTACCAGTTTCACCAGCTGTTCTCTGGCTGGGTGTGTATAACAGCTTAAAAGTGTGTGCTAAAATGAATTTATAATTGTGCACAGTACAACATCAATAAATCAAAGTAAGTATCACATTTATAAAAAGTTAGTCAGCTTTGAAATATATAAACAAAAGAAAGACCATTTGTAAAATAAATGATCTACCAACGATAATAATCATTTAGTGCAATGACAATAAATGTATGCATAAAGATTTTAACAAATTCACAAATAAATGATTGAGCTGGCTGACAAATGTGAAGTAACACATAGACAATGAAGAAAGGGCCCCTAAGTTACTTCTGATTCTGAGCATTTGAACAAATGACTCAAAATTACCATAAAGATTTTAGTTTTTAAAGCTAAACACATTTTCTTTTTGTTTAACACCACCTTGTATAATACAGACTCCCAAATGATATTACAGATACAAATAGTTGGTCAGTTTTAATACGATTTAAGATGTGAGCGAAAGTGCTATTATCAGGTGCTTTTGGTTTCGTGTTTTGAAGATATGCAGTATTCTATGGCAATATTAAGTTATAATATTAAGTTATCATATTTTTTATATGAAACAACATTTGTTTATCAGCTGAACCATTATACTAAGTTAATAAGGGCACAATTCAGCATTTGTTAGCGGCTTGCAACTCAAGTCTGTTTGTTACAATTGTCTAATACCGCCATACAAATTCACATACTAAGTTGTGTTGTATGACATAAATTAGGTTTTACTAATGTTCTGAGTTTGTCCAAAAATCACTGCAATATTGGCTACAACCTAGTTTGTAACTATTTCTTGGTGATGTTGTACAACAGTACACACCTTGACAACACTTATATAAATTAGGTTTTGTTGAAATGATCAAACTTACTTTAAAATTTACTATAATTGCAACATTTATCTGTTGAAGCCAAGTGAATACAAGTGCATACATCATAATATAAATTGTAGAAACAAGAATTATCTTGAGGCACATTAAAAAATATTCCACTTGCTTTTTTTAACCAGTCTTTTTCTAAAATCAACATTGCCTGTTGCAACAGTTATCTAGTATTTTTTGACACATGGTGAACACATGGTTCTAGACAGGTTTTTTTTTGCAAGACATCACCTTAAAGCTGTACTCCAGGCTAATCTATTTGCCAATCAGCATTTTATTTCCTGCTTGATGTCTTCTAAAGGCATCACTGCTATGATTACATCAGCAATGACTGTGGTAGGTAGATATGCTGGATCCCCTGGGTATGCCCATCCAGGCATAACTTCATAAAACTTCACAGTGTAACCGACAACTGCAGAGTGACATCCTATGAAACCTCCTTGCTGCAAGAGCTGAAAGTCCTCCAGACCACCACTACTCGCACACCCTGTCTGGGTTTTTAATGTTGCACAATTCTTGTAAGGAGAGATAGAATTATGAGACATGCAGATGAACCTGGCATATGTGTCATGCAAGCTTGAGATAGCATCATTAGTGATTTCAACGGGCAATACCTTGCTAGGAACAATTAAAGCCTTTACATGGTAGTTTGATCTACTCTAGATGAACACACTGATTAGAATATACTTGTGTCCAGAGTTTGGCCTAAATGAAATATATCCCTGGCTGCAATTTTACCAAATATCTGTTGCCTAGTCTATATTATAAGGCTGCATATTATTCCTCCTAATAATTTTACACTTTTCAGTAGAAATGTAAAATGCAGTGATGCATAAAGAAAACACAAAACAACACCATGTGTTTTTTTTGTCTTAAGTTAAATAAAATAGCCTTATAGGGTTTTTTAGCAAAGTTTTCCTCAGCATTTTATAGTTCAACCAGACACTTAACGGTTTGCAGACTGTCTCATCTAAAGACTGCGGGAAGCCTCTGATCTTTTATGGAAGTAAAGTTAGTGTAAAAGACCAAAGGAAAGCCTTAAGAGCTGTCTAGTATCAGTAAAAGGTCAAAGCATTTGCCAGAAGTCACGTGCCTGGATGTCACATGTCACATAGTCAGAAAAGCTGTGTGAGTCTAAAGCATAGAACTTTCCCAAAGACCCTATCATTGTCCCAACAAAACTCTTTGAAGTAATTTAAGACCAACTCTCTTTATAAGAAAAAAGATAAAGAAACACACATGTTTTGGCTAATAAATGTGCCAGTGACCTATATGAATAATATACAAACTGAGTGTCTATACAACATGCACACTTTTATGCAAAGTAGAACATTTTTTGCCAAATGAGATACAATTCATAGAAGCCTCTGTGACCATCCTTTGTAATTGGTTAAATGTTTTTTATTGTTATAGTAAAGCCTTATGTCTTATTTAGAAAGTCAGACAAAAATATAGATCTCCAAAAAAAATTGGAGCCAGCCATAAAATTCTGATCTCTACAATGCTTTGCTTTGGTTGTGCCTTCACACAATATTTATCTGCAATGGTCCTCTTCCCTTCCTGTGTTATTGTTTGTGCTTGCCAAGTATGCAGGTTTGTCATCTGCATAGCCTTTGTAGTGTACAGCACTGTGAAATATTTTGTCATTTTATAAAAAAAAGTTAATAATATTAATGAGCAAAGCAGTTTTTTTTCTCATTCTTTGTATAAGTTTTCCTTAAATTTTACTGGGTTGCCTCAAAAGATGTAGATGGTATCATAAAGTTGAGTCAATGACTAATTTTATAAAACTTAGAGCTAATATAATTATTCTACGTAAGCAAGACTATGGTTGATATGCGGACATAGCACCATAATACATACAACAACTCCATGATTTTCATTAACCATTATGAGTTGCTGTGCAGTCAAAAGTCCTAGACGATTCTTTTCTGCTTCACAATGTAGGCAGGATTAAATGTGTGTGTTCTTACAAATCTAATTGATTATTCGTAATTATTTATATGTTTAAGATATTGGCGTCTATTGATATTGGATTGGATATTGGCTCTCCTTAGCATTGTCTCCAATGGTTCTCAGAACATCAATGACTGGAAAAACCTAAATATTGTCAGGAATCACCAGCACATATAAACAAAAAAAAAATTAAAATTAAAAAAAACATTATATTTAAAAATTTAATTTGTTTCGAAACCTGAAGCTCCAGAAATATAATTCATCTAGGGTAAACTTCTACCTTAGGATTTATCAAAGAAAATTTACAAGCATAGACAACAGATCAATAAGCCTTATTATAAATTTAAGTTACAATTATTATAATCAATGTTATATGTGTTTTTTTATAAACTAGAACTAAAATTTTTATTAAATATGTCAACACATGTCTGTCTTTTTACTAATAACATCTTGAAAAGTATATTACGGTAAATATAACAATATCTAAAGTTGCATTCCAAAATAAGTCAATCTTTCTACATACACACATACGCAAGGTGTATCCTTGTTTTAGCCACATTGTGCCTGCTTTTTTTCCTCCAGATTCATGCAGTAACCCAGTGTGAAACTTTTTTCTCTGTCCATGAGCTTCCTGTAATAAAAACCAGACACTGTTGTCTGTTTTTCTGTAGGGTGATTTATCATGGACCTTCCTGTACCTAGTTTTCTGCAGGCAGACCTTAGTGGGGGGGGGGGGACTGCTGGGAACATCCAACATTTATGCTCCCCCAGCACAGTCCCAATGTCATTATACAAACTAAAAACTAGGCCCTCAAGGTTTTTAGTGCTCACAAAGTGGATTTGAACTCTGTGCGTTTATTGTTCAGCTTTAAATTATACAAATTCATACATGTAGGAACATATTTATAAAGTAGTATATGTCACATTCAGTCATGCACTTTAAACAAATCAGTCACTGTCATTTAAAATACATGTAAAAGAATGATACACCAACAGTCAATATTTGATTATTCTCATTTACAGATTCATAAACATATGGTATAGGGTTGGAATGTTGAAGTCAGTGGTGAGAGTGAAGCTTGAAGCTTATCTGAACCCAAGAAGTGTAAATTCACCTTACAAAGGGAACATGGTTTACTCTTCAAGTAAATTAGCCCTATTGTATCTGGTAACAGTTAGAGAGCTCAGGAAGTTATAAACGTTCAAAATTTCTAGCAAGATTACAGTATATTTTTTGCATTTGTAAAAGAGATATAACACACTTTTTTAATGTATGCAGTATTTGTTCTAAGAAGCAAAAAAAAAAAAAAGAAGTTCACTGATACGGTTTACCACTAAACTGTCTAATTCCTCTGTATGTAGACAGTAAACGTAGACAAAGAACAATTCATTTAAAATGTACTTGCAAGCACAAAGTGATAACTCTTTTTCATACTTGTAGAATTTTACTTAATGTAGGGAACAAGTACACGTTAAAAAAATTACCATTCATGGCAATATAATATTTTATGTGGTATTAACACACAAAATACAAACCCCGATCCCATATTTTTATCACTATTTTTGTGCAGGTCTTGTAAAAGTCTCTTCACCTTACACATTAAAATAGAATTGAGGTGAGGTAGTGTTTTTCTACATTATCCTTTACGTCCTAAGACAAACACAAGTTACAAGGTAGTGAAAGGTACTTGGCTCATACTTTAGCCCCTAAAATGCGAGTGAAGAACTGTTTAGAGGTGGAAGAACTGGATTCATATTATTCACATATTCCATTTCCATTTGAAATTTGGAAAACAAGTAGATTCAACTGTTAAAGAACTCAGAGTTTCAAAAAACATTTTTTTGGCCATTACCAGTTTGCATGCAGCTGCAATGTGCATTAGAGGTCTTAGTAAGGGTTTTTGACTGTAGATTTTTCATGATAGTCCCTATTTAATAATAAACAATTATTTTCCCTCCCTTCTCTGGTAATATAGCATTACAGCTATACATTACCACATATCACGTAGCCATAGATGGCTCCCAAAATGCTTTAAGCAAAACTGTATGAAAGAAATTTATAAAAGAGTATCAACATTTACGTTTTGATTTACAATCCACCCTAGAAGTTTCCCTGAGGCCTACCGTCTGTGTCTTCCTTTCCAGTGATGGCTTCATAACAATTTAATGTTCTTTGATGCGTTCAATATTACCTAACGAAAGGCTGCAAAGGTTTGATTGTTTTTGTAGCAAAGGCATGAGTGTCCCTAGAAGTGGGGTTCATATTGCCAAGTGCTTGGTTAGCAAGGTAACAACACAGCAGGCCCCTAAACAACATAGCAGGCTCATTGCCTAATATCAGCTTTAGGCACATTCGTATGGTAAACAGTGATCAGTATCCCCATCACTTGATAGCCATAAGGGGACAGGGCTTGGGACTTCATAGAGTTTGATTAATAAAGTTGACCTAAAAAATGTAGAATGTTTGGATGGATTTCACATTTGGCCCAAATCCAAACAGCAACACTAGTGTTAAGCAAGTGTAAAGCTCAGGTGCACACTAACTGTATTTTAGTTCTTTAGATTTACCAACAAATTCGTAGTGCAGTGGTCTGCCTAATTGGATACCAGCTAAAAGTTTTTACAGTTTTAATAAATCTAAAGTTGATTGTAGCATGTACAGACATTGTACAGTCCGATTGTAACATGCACAGTGAGTTTTAGTCATGCAAAACATACTGGTCAGCAGGCTTCTATGGCCAAAAGCAGCTTGAGTTTTACATCAGTTTGAGGTGCTCCTCAGATCATTCGGAAGCCATTACAGGTGCATTTGACAAGCAGTTGACCTTCTTCTGCATTCCCATAGACTTTATAATATGCCATAGACATAGGCAGTTATACAAACATAGTTTGCAGCTAAGCATCTTGAAGAAATGTCACTGAACAAAACCTCTTCAGTCTTGACAGTACCCTATTTCTTTAGCTAATGTTCTGATTTTCTCAGAGCAGTCATTTAGCATTAAATGCTGTACAGCAGGCCAGAACTGTATAAAGTAACTAGCTGTACAGAAATATTACACACAGACTGCCACTAGAGGGCTCTTCTGAGTCTGTATGTGAAATATAATTATGGAAAATATGAAATCATCTGGCCATTCTTACAAAAAAAGTGTCAACTTAAGAAACACAATATAATAAGAAAAAGTTAAAAGAGAAACTGTCAGAAAATCTAATGTTAGCTGAAAGTATTGTAAATTCCAGACATTGTTTAATACTGTGACAAGAAAAGAGATGCATAACCTACTGTATGTATTATATTTATACAAATAGGGAAAATTAATATGTAACTAGTTGGTTGGTGCAAAAACATATATGTTGTTGTTTTCTGTATTTAATCTTTGTTTTTGTTCATGACAAATGGAATATATCCGAAAAATGCAATTATCCCCAAACTACATAAGTGATAGAAAACTAAATTTGAAGTATACAAATTATTATGTACATTTCCCCATAGTCCTTTAACATACCGTATTTTTCGGACCATAAGACGCACTTTTTTTCCCCCAGAAGTGGGGGGAAAAAGTCCCTGCGTCTTATGGTCCAAATGTATCAAAATGTATCCTTCCCAGCTGCTGTCCCGTCCCGTCTCCTGTTCAGCGCGGTTTATGACTGTGATGTTGGTTTTTAATGCACATAAAATATTTTAGGACACTATTTGTTTCAGAATCTTTTTTTTCTTCATTTCCCTTCTCTAAAAAACTGGTGCGTCTTATGGTCCAGTGCGTCTTATGGTCCGAAAAATACGGTAAGTCCTTTAACCGACCGTTGTTTTCTATAGGTTCAAAGGTATCACTTAAGCTAACAGAGAGATTCATCAGTTGGATACATCAATGGCTGAAAGAAAATGCATCTATGCACAAAACTATCTTAAAAATGTATGGTTTGGAGTCAATTGATTTGGATGACACTTGTACTATAAATGTTTGTATCACCTTTGTTTTAAAAGAAATAAAAATGTATTGAAATCAAATTATTATAAGAACTATAAATGTATGGTAAAAGAAAAGCCCACTGACACACAAAGTTAAAGCTTTGGAAAGTGGTCATAAGAAGTTAGTATCATGAAAACAGCAAAAGCATTGGAGCTCAGATTGGTTTAGATATAAAGAATGCCTCTTTATTTAAAAAAAATATATATATTTCTCAAACAATTTACAGGACTAAGGGATTTAACAACCAGATGTGTTCCTAAGGTCATTATGAGAGCTCCAAATTACCAGAACTTTTTCCTTTATTCCTATCCATCTATTCTTGGTTGGAAATGGAAGATAGGAAAGCCAATTTTTAAAGGATGTACTCCAACATGTGATTTATACCCTGCTGGGATGCCAACAGATGTTTGTGTGTTTTGAGAATGCCTTCCACTTTTGGTTAATTTGAAATAAAAAATAGAATAACAAACCTGCACTTGCTTTTTGTCGGTAACCCAGCAATATAATGTAGAATTAACAAACTTTTTTAATTGCTTTTTTCAATCCTTGATAACCACTTTTGCATTCTGGGCACTTGCTGCAATAAACTACAATCAGAACATGATGGAAGGCAACCGTCTAATCATAGAAGAATCAGAACATCAGATGCATTATTTAGTCCTGCCTATACATGAAGGTACAGGCAAGTGTTTTTAAATATAGTTACAAGGTCTATGAATATAAGTGAGAAATCTGAGCACCCACACAAATGGATAAAACAAAATATCTAGTTACATGGGTAAAGTTTCACAAACATTCACTTACAGCATTTTTTGGAGTTTCCTTATCCAGTCCTTTTATACTGTACTGATCATATTTTTTACCTTTGTAAATGTCATGTAAATCTCAACTAGGAAAAAAGGAACAACATTTTTGGGGGTCATATCAGTTAATATTTGCTGATTTCATTTACACCTGTAGAAAGTAAGAAATAATGTGATGTTCTATATGGGAATGAAAATACTTGTGGACATTGAGTTTCGTTGGTGTTGCCTTACTGTGTATGGTTTGTTGTCTTTTTGCTGTTTTTTGTGTGCCATGGCCTACACAATATATACCCAGGAATGCACTGAAGAGAATGTGGAAATAAAACAGACCCTATTGTTAATGTAATTGGCAGCAATAATAACATCTAGCAAGTGTCAGGGCCAGTAATGATAACTCCTAGCAAGTGTTAGAGCTAGAAATATCAACCCCAGGCATGGTCAGAAATAATAATCATTAGCAAGGGTCAGGGAAAGGCAAGCTATAACACCCATCAATAACATCCAGGTCAAGAAAAACCCCATGTAAGGGTCAGAGCCAGCAATACACCCTACCGAAAGCAATTACCTACGGCCTCAGTAAAAAACTCGCAGTTACATTAATAATCCCCAGTAAGTGTCAGGGTCAGCAATAACTACCAGTAAACTTCATGGCAAACATTAATCCCCAGCATCAAAATCTAAATATCAATAAAAAACCCCAGCATCAAACCCCAACATCATCAAAAACCAATAGAATAAATTGTAGCCCATCATGTAAAACAACAGAATCAATAGTAAACTCCCGTATGAAACACCAGAAACAATAACCCCCGGCATTAATAAAAAATCTCTAGCCTCAATAGCATCCTTAGCATTATTATTAACCCTCAGCATCAAACCCTAGCATCAATAACCCCCAGCCTTAATAAAAAACCCCAGCATCTATAAAAAAAACAGTATTTATAACAACCTCATCAATCATACACCACAGCATCTATAATAAACCTTTGCAATAAAAATAACTAAAGCATGAAATATGGCCCCAGTGTAAGTACACATCCATCATGCACCAAGAAAAGTCCTGAGCATCAGTAGTAACCCCAGAATTAATTATAACCTACCAAACAACACCCCAACCTCAATAAAAAAAACAGCATGTATAATAATAACAGCATCAATAATAACTACAACATAAATAATATTCAGACCATGCCAGCATTTGTAGGCAATGTGCTGGGATGCATAGCATTCCTGACATTTTTTTCAATCTTTCATGATGGATTCCCTTGACAGGAGAAGGATGGAGCACTGTACACACATAGCTGTTCTGATGGGAGGGGAGGGAGGATGATGAGGAAGTGGTAAGTGGGAATGCTATCCATTATAGGAAAGTACAATCTTCTATAGGGCCACAATCTTCTAGCACGTGTACATAACCTAAGGGCTAGCAGTAATAATCCCTGAAATGTGTCAGGACCAGCAGGATTAACAGGGCTCTCTGGCCTGTACCTTTGGTGGAGCAGCGTTGTCACCCTAGGACTTGGCGTGTGTTAGCTCTATAGAAGGGAAAAACAAAGCACAGATTATAAAATAAATAAATAACTGGTTGCCAGATTATGGAAAGATCAGTGGGTATTTGTAAATGAATGCTTGCAAATAAAAAAACTCAATTGTTGGATATTACATATGTTTTAAAGACTTTGGAAGAATTTAATTTTCTGCACACTTAAATCTTGAATTTAGAGCAAAGAACTTAATTACTATTTATGTAGTGTACAGTAGATAAATGAACAAAAGCATATTGGAAAGCAAGAAGTATAAATTATGTGGGAATGATATTATTTTTCTGGGGCGAACACTGTGCCAGATACCCTTGGCTGCTGAAGATCAGAGGATCAAGGTTCCATCTTCCTGATTCAGTGTTTTCTCTGATTTTGTCCTTTGGATGACATACACAGAAGGTGTAAGGTCAGGATGTAATAGTCATTGCCTTTTAGGGTGAGGCATGACATTGCAAATGTTACAGATACTGTTTTAGATAAATAAAATACTATTCGTAAACATGAAGTATGGTCCATAATATGATTACTTGATTACATTTTAACAGTTTCTGTTTAAATAAGTGCATACAGTTTGTTATATATAAATGATCATCATATTTCATGCTGGAGTGAAGCTGACTTTAGTAGGAAGAAAACCACCTACATGTAGAATAAAACAATTTCTGCTACTATTACAAATATGGTTTGGGCGTCTTTGGTTTGTACAAAATTAATACCTTTTACCCATTCATAGTTCTTTCAACTTAACTACTGTTATAATTTACATTTATTAGTTCAAATACTTACGTCATTATTATTTTTTTAATGGACGATTATATCCTCACAACAGCTTATCATCTTACTAAGTTTATGTAGATTTGATCTTGTCCAATAATGAGAAAATGTTGCTTTAGCTTTTGTTTAGTATGTGTGGTGAAAAAAAAAGATGAGAGCTCTATTATTTCAGCAGTAATCTGGGCTTAGGGTGACCCAGTGGGCTGGAACACATGTCCTTTCTTGCCTGTTGTTATGGACAACAAAATATTAAGCCAGATGATATCGCTCAGCTTTATCGGAATTAAACACACATATTCTGGATATCTTCCTGGAGCATGACAGAGTATATTACTGGGGCTTTCCTGGCCTCCAGGAATCTTTTCATATTCACTCTTTGTTAGTTGCATCTAAAGTCCCTCAGGCAGTTGTAACTTTTATTAATTCTGTTATCTTGATATAATAAAGAGAATTAAATCCACCTGGGAGAGTGTCATCAATGTTACTGCATGTTATATTTCACAGTGATATAGCATATTGTGTAACATATTTGGGGAGCAATACATTATCTAGAGCAAACAAAAAGTATATCAATACTCCCTGCCACGTTCTCAGATGCACAAAAAGTCCCTCCCTTTTAAGATGCTTACTTTTCTTCTAGTACTTCTTCAAGTTCACTGAAAACTGGTATTTTAACTACAGGTTTAATACTAAAAGTGGAACTAAATTCCTACTTTAAAATATCTATCAGGCAGGTGGTTATTGCAGAAAGGGACAGGTGATGTCCTTCCTAAAATAGCTGCTCTTACCTGCCCAGCTGTCAAATTTTGCAGGGCTGCACTTTAACTTTATATGGCTTCATATATTTCTTGCCTTGTCTCATTATAACATGACATATTACCTCTTTTTGATTTTTAAGGTAAAAAAATCATTGAAATATTCAAATGGGGGATTAAACCTCCTAAACATTGTCATGGATGGTATTTTGAACTAGAAACTGGATGCTTGTTAATTCTGGGAGACCATAAGAAATAAAACAAATTATAATATAAGATGTGAACTAGACTAATATATTCATAACAGATTTGCCTATTGTAGTAGCTGTGTGATACCTATTTCCTGTAACCTATTCTCGTTTCATGTTCCTCTTGTTATCCTGTCCTCAGTGTTCCTTGATCATTGCCAAGTTCATTTTCCTGTATTCCTAAATCTGTCTCCTAGTTGACTTTTGGTTCCTTTCTGTTCTTAGTTTGCCTAAATCCTGTAACTTTCTTTCCCTGCTATCTCTGATACTGCTGACTTTCCTCTGACCTGTTGGACTCTTTGGATCTGATCTCTTGATCCACCTCAACCATTACTCCATTCCCTGTCCAGATGTTGGCTGTGCAGTTATCCCTGCTGAAAACTGTGGTTTAGAAACGTGGCTCTCATTACCACCAGCAAAGTCATTTTGCTACCCATATGGACTACAGTTCCTAGCTCACCTTCTTTACTGTAGGTGACAGATTTCTGCTCAACAGGATAATCCAAGGCCTTGGGAGCACCCTAGTACCAGTGCACACAAATATATAAATCATGCTTAAAGGAGAAGCCTGCTAAAGTTGAAGCATCACTGGGGCGGACTTATGGGCATTTCTATTTGTCCCTTACAAATACAAAATAACATTGTCTGGTTAATTCTAATTCTACCTTAATTCTCATGGGAAGATGACCCATTGGTAACCTTAGTGCTTCCATTTAATTGCTGTTCTCTATAGAATATTGTGAGAGCTCCAAATTTAAAGAGAAGATGAAAACTTCTGAAAAAAAAGTAACACATTTAGATTTGAAGTTGTAAAGCAAAGCTTGTTTTTCTCATCCCCAGACTTGACATCATATCATGTTGGGGTGTGACTATTCCGGTGACATCTGTTGGTTTACATAACAGAGACAGATTGTTTTACAGCTAAATTTGAGGGTTTATCTACAAGAAAATGATTTTTGTTTTGGCTTAAAATGCAAGGGTCACTTAGCATTGTTGAAGGGGGACTGACACTAAAAACTGTAGGAACAGATACAAGAACATGCACACTATTATTTACCGGGGCAATCTTTTTCCAAAGCTGCTGTCCTCTGGCATTAACTTTACAGAGGGGTAGAAGAAGCCAGCAAACTAGAGTGTGAAGGGAAATGATGAAGACGAGCCATAATCCACAGCAAAGATCATTTTGTCATCAACACATAATTTCATTATATTGTCATCAGTTCGAAATAGAATAAAAAATGGTATTTTGATGAGCTGCCATGGTGTGCTGCTTATTACAAGCACCGTATTAAAGGGCATTGTTGGTTAACTCCTTTTTTTTCTTGTAAATTAGCAGTTCTCTATTGTATAATTATATAAACTTTAGAAACTGCTCTTCTACATTTCTTCTGATAGCCATGTTGATTTGGCCATGAATGGCAGATGTGTCACTAAGAACAAGTGACATTCACATCTGCTTATCCTTAAGTGCATGCTGTGCAGTGCTGTCAGCACTCATTGCAACATTTTAAAAAGTGGGAAAATCATGTTAAATGGTCAGAAGTACTTTCTCTCGGCTTTTATTGCTGTACATAATGTGCACTGTTTAATGCAATGAATAGGGTTAGAGTTGCAATGAAGAGCTGCATATACATTGCGGTATGATGTTTGGCTGCCTCATCTGTTATAGTGACTGAAGCCTTACTGTTCCACAACGTTCATTCGGAATACAAAGGACATTTAAAGTTTAACTACAATAATTTTTTTTATTTCTGTGTTTGTATTTTTTTTGTGTTTGTATATTTGAACACATCAAGTTAACTAGCATTGCTTAATTGGAACAAGACCATGTTTTAAAACATCTAGAAAACCCTAATTCAATTCCTGCTTTATGGTATCTCAGCTGCTTCCTTGCAGTGAATAGAGCAGACCTATTTTCATCATTTCTTTGCTACCTTAAGAATATATATGGTTTTGGAGTTCTAAGCGTCCCTTCGAGGTATGGTGTTAATGCACATGCGTTAACCTCCATTATGTCACATATTACCATCCCTTGTATTGGGAAATCTCATTAAAATAAATGGCTTGCAAGAACATTCGAACATAAAAATCAAACAAGTACAGTTGTTTCAGATGCAGCACACTTACAGCACATAGCAGTATGTTACCATGTGTTATGGAGTGCAGCACCACATTCCCCAGTACCTTGGGGTGCTTTAAAGCAAATTGGCAAAGCATTATATTTACCCACATTTTTATAACAAAGCAAGTTGTTGCAAGGGCTTGGAAAACCTCGCTCTTCAGCTTTAGGAAGTGAAAAAACAATTCCTGGCACTATAGGTAATAAAAAATTGCTAGTGATACTTATTGATAAAAACGCTTGATTTCCTAAAATTTGGAAACCATGGCTGTCATCTACTATACCACTAAGCTCTGATTCTGCTCATGATATAATGCAAATTCTCAATTCATACATTCTTGTCTTCCAGGTGATCACTCTTGGGGTATATCTCAATCCCATTTCATACTATCTGACTTTGATACCTCTTCTATGTAAGCTTCTTGTCTGCCATTATCAGCTTCCACTGTCCCTATGCCTATATGTGTTCCCAATCCCTTTTTTTAACCCACTTGTCCTAAACCCAACCTTCCTTAAAAATATCTGAATGCAGATTTTACTGCTGTCCTCACATTGTTATGCAGCTCAATATTTTTGTGCATTACCACAATGTAAGGGGCAGGTCTCAAGTTTTAGACCCTTATTAGGAATATATGAAAACCTATTTACCACTAATGTTTAATATGGTTGTGGAAGAAAAGTGGTATATACAGCATATACATACAGCATATAGTTCCAGGGTCTTAAACTCCAATGTAATACTATAGTATTTTCTGTTGTGTGCACAGACTTGCACATATTTTTACAGCCACTAATATACAAATTTACAAAACAATTTAAAAATATTTTTGTGACTAGTCTATAAGATCTTTTCAGTTGTTATCACTTGGTTCCCTTTAAATGTATCTTCCATATTGTCTTTACTTTACTTTTTTTTGCAGAATGTTTATTTCATCTACCCAATGGCATTTTTATGGCATTACATAACTGCCAAAGATCATTCATATGGCATCAATTACATCCTCTAAGTTAAATCAACCATAGTAATACAATTCTGAGTAAGGAATCAAAGTTACAAGGTAGAGTTAAGTTTGAAGAATGAATACAAAGCAGGAGAACTGAAAAGCTCAATCATGACATTCTGTAGCATAACTGAAATCCATGAAGAGATTATACATTACTTTATTTTTTGCGAAGAGCAAATTAAAGCCACATGGTTCACGTCTGGAGTTCTTTACTAAAGTGATGATAGTTTTATGTACTTATTATGTAATGAAGAGGACTAAAACAAGTGTAATAAAGATACCTTCAAATTATGTAAACTGTTTCAAACCTCATCTATACGTTTCTTGCTTAATTGTAGATAGGAAAAAAAAAAGGGGGCCTGGATGAATGCTTGAAAGAACTAATAAACTACTATTTCCTAAGCCAAAAACACCTGGTGGCTAACATGCCTAATGGTATTCCCTTTCCACAAATACAAAAGCATATGTCTATATGAAATATGTTAGGTCTGTTCAACATGTTTCTGCTTTTGTGCAAACTTTTGTGCATAGTTTTCTGTCTTCAGAAAATTCCTTTGTCAAAAGAATGAGGTTCAGTTTGTCAATTGTAATTAAGCGTACTTTTTACTTAAATTGTTAACCAACTTAATATGTAAAGTAATTTATTTTCTTGCAAGATGTGTGTTTAGAAGGATCAAACTGAGGTTAGGTTTGTATGTATACATATATTTTTTAGCAAAGCCTACAAGTGATTTGATTTATGATGCAAAACCTTTTGAATCTGTATGGCAACAACAACTCAAGTGAAATAAAAACACACCAAAAAAATCAACAATCATCCATTCTGCATTCTATAAAGTAGTAACATCCTACATACAAATCCCAACATTTTTATATTTTGAATAATGTGTTGAAGAAGTGCATAAGGATTTTAATTTCAGCTATTCTCAGCTACTAATAGTATCTCGATTTAAAGTATTTGTATTTCAATCGTCTATGTTCCTTACAATATTATTTATTTATTACCCTTGGTGTTTGTCCTTTTTTGTCATATTACAACCTGGAATTAAAACTGATTTTATTTTTGGTGTTATCACCATCTCACTTGCTTACCACTTTGAAGTTGTAAAATATTTTTATTGTAAAGGATATAAGACGTAAAACACTTTTTGCTGGAATCACAGCTGAAATTTCCTTGTGGTATGTCTTCATCAGCTTAAAACATCTAACCACTGTGTTTTTACCCATTCCTTACGGCAAAACTGCCCCAAATACTTCATGTTAGATGAGTTGCAGTGATGTGATCTTCATGTCATAACACAGATTCTTAATTGGATTTAGGTCTTTGTCTTTGCTTAGACCATTCCAAAATATTTCAATATTTCTCTTTGAACCACTCCAATGTAGCTTAAAAAGTAAAATAAGTAAAAAGTTTCACTTAAAATTATATGAAACTCATAATCAACTATAAAAAAAATTATATAAATATAAGTCTACCAAAAAAGTTACTGATCCAAAACAAAGACCCCAAACTCTTAATGTGAATCCACTCCAATTATAATGGCCAAATTCGCTCCAACAATGCTTTTATAAAGAGTTAATCATCACAGTATCCAATAGCAGAAATACTGCTGGAACTCGATCCCGGATGATGAGATTTACCTCCAAAACAAGGAGCGCAAACACCTTGTGATCAATCAAAGTAGATAGTGTTCCTCCAGAATACGTAAAACTAATGATGATGTAAACTGTTTTTATTATAGTAAAATCATTAAACTCTCAAGGAATCAAGTATGAAGCTTGGAGCATCAACTTCACACATTAAATCGGTAGCAAAGAAATTCGACAATAAACTCCACGTTAATAGTTCTTGTGAATCTGCTTTTATCTGATGTAATGACGCAAGCTTCATCCTACCGATTTCACCTTATCAAGCCTCATCGGATTAATAAAATGGCTTAATAAACACATGGACGATACTAACTTCCAAATACAGGAGGAAAATTACAAAACCACTTCTAAATATCACATTACAACAGTAAAAAAGTAAATAAGAATTGTCAAAAAGCCTAAAAAATCTAGCTTTATATTAAGTCCTAAAGGGTAGCTACGATCTTTTTAAGGTACTTACCATTTGCATTATTGTGTAAATATGAACATAAATCATCAATACAAACTTCTTTGTGTAGCTTGCAAAAAAAGTGCTAGGAAAAAACTATACATGCATTGAGAGATGAAGAACTGCTATTAAAATCCTAATGTGTGACAGTTGGAGCAGCATTTGTGCCTGCAGTGCTATGGGGAAGTGATGATGTACAAATACCACTAAAATACCATAGCTGAAATAACCACAATTAAATTGCAAAGTGGGAGAAGGTCTAAACAATTACATTGTGAAGAAATGCCAAGAAGAGCACAATGAAGATGTCAAATGGATGACACAGAGCAGCAATTATTTTGGTATTACACTTTGTATACATCCCATGAAAATGATGTTATGCAAAGCCTATGGACAATGACCTTGTAGTCATTCTTTCTACCAACTATGTTATGTGTCCGATGACCATGAACTGCCCCAAACAGCTGTTTGTGAGTAATGAGTGAGAAATGAGATTGTTTTGAATGGATTGTATTCATACATACATAGCTTGTAGTTCAGTGTTATTAAGATTACACAAATTCTGACCTTTGAAATGCAATTATATTTTCTTTCACAAGTTGGAAAAAGCTTGTAAAGTATCTGTAGATGGAACTATTGATTTGTTTCTGGCTTTCTAAATCTAGTGTTACTGTGAAACCACAAAAATGACTTTTTCTTCAAAGAACACACGCTAATACTGACTTGAATGGGGATACAATCTAAGCCATTATAAACATTTTGCAATTAAAAATGTATGTAAACTCAGAAACAAAAAAAACTAATATATTTCTGTCTCTTAGGTGTACTGGCTGTTAGCTGTCGTTTTCAAGAAAGAAATACCTTAGGTGTATAATTATCGCCCACTGACACAGGAGGAGATAAGGACAGTGTGTGACCCAGGCTTACCCAGGAACACAAGACACAAGCTAAGGGTCTGTATTGCATTCCACAACTTCAATAAACTTGTGTGTGCACTACTGGTGACCCTTAGAAGTAGGAAGCATTCTATGAAGCTGTGTGTTTGTATAGTTTATGAAGGGGGTATAAATGAGAGCACTGTGAGCATCTAACAGGTGGTTCCGCACAAATGTATGCTATGGCACATAGGTCTAGTAGAGCCTGCTATTTCTGTTCATGCTCATCTACTACTAATATTAAATAAAATACCAATTACATGTAGGATTCAGGGATAAGTAGCAGCTAAGTGAATATTAGAAAGTATTCGTATACCTATCACTTTTTCAAAGCTATCAATGCTTAAATAAGAACTTGATGGCAATTGGTATATGCGATAAACAATGACTCCATATGTCCTATGTGGGAGAAATAATGATTACGCTTGTTTTATGGGGAAACGATTACTGTATCTGTATGGGAGAAACTGTGGTTGCACTTGTTATAGGGAAGGGGAGTGATACATAAATTTGTCTAATTTAATAAATCTCATAAGTTTTTTTTGGGGGAAGGAGTTCCATTTAAAGTTTCATTAGGGGACCAACTAATTTCTAGTGATGCCTGTTCCTGTACACTGACTTTAAATCTCAATGTTCTTAGTTTTCCTATGTATCTTCTGTGAACTAACACATCTAATGATTGCTAAATTGCAATTATTTTGTAAGATGTTTCTAAATTTAAAACACACACTTGTATTTGTTTTATGTCTTAATGACACCTTCTTTCATACTGTTGTTTAAAAAATGTATTTAGTTAGTCCCATAAATACCACATATTCTTTCCAGAGAACTGTATATCCTTAATGTCTGTGGCTACAATTCATACTCCATTCAGAATGTCTTAATTTGTAGCCACCCTATTGAGCTATAAAGAGCTGGGACTACAAGTGTAAACAGACACATTCATCAAACTTATGCAGGGAACCATGGAACATGTAGTTTTCTTATAAACAGGAAGCTGTTATTCCTGCCACTCTGCTGCCCTCTAGTGTTTATCTAGAAATAGTAAAAACCACTGGAAGCTTCTACATTTAGATTAACTGCATAAACAAACACATTTTCAAAGTAAGAACATTTTTTAAATAATATTACTAATATATGAATTTACTATACTGTAACCAAGTATTGTATGAAAAGTTAGGCTCCTCTATTTGAATAAACGTTGTTAAGGGAAGATGGCTTTTTATGCATTGCCTTAGATTGGTTTATATAAAAAGATATTTATCTTTAAAAATAAATTTATAGTTACCGGTACTTGTAATATTTTATTCTGGCAAAGTAATTATGCTGTAATGATTGCTGGCATTGTGATTTTCTGGTTCCATTTTGCTGGATGCAGGGGTTACATACATTTAAAAAAGCTGCATTTCGCCAAGTAACATGCTGCACATAATAAATGCAGAAAAAGAATGTGTTAGGCAAAATGTATGATGTCAGATAATGGTCTATCAGTTGAGGTATGTAAGTGTGCAGTGATGAATTACTTTCCCTGCAGCAATAAGAATGACATCTGCACCAATAGGTAAATTACCTTTAGCTATCTGTCATGGGAACAATTCAATTGTTGGAATGTTTTCTAAATGAAATGCAGTCATGAATATAGCCGGGCTTAGTGAATATTTGGTTCACCTACTGCACTAAAATATCTTAGAAATATATATCACTAGCTGGTGCTCATACTGTACATATTAAAAAGAATACACCTATATTTATAATTTACATCCATTATGTATAATACTAAGAATAGCTGACAGTCCATGTGGTTATACACACCTTGGAAGATCCTTCCAGGGTTCTATGAAAGTTCCTGTAATATGCAAACTTAAATATTCCAGACATGATAATTCCACTTTGTTACATTCTGCTCTTAAACAATACATTATTGTCACAGCTTTCATATTGTTATATATCTAAATAAATTTATATGACAAGTTAGACTCCAGGAACCCCCTTTTTATTGTTATCCCAGTTTTGGAACAAACTCTTTCTGGCAGCATGAAATGTTCTAAAGCTCTCACTGTCATGCCTGGCACAGATTCGGATTTATTTTTTGTCTCATAGAATTCCCATCCAAGTAAAATGAAAGGTCCCACTGTCTCTTTTACCTAGCTGCCCATAGCAAAGGGAAGATTTTCTATTAGCAGCCATGATACATAACACAAACTAAAGTTACAGAGCAATAATTCTTTAGATTTAGAATTTTTTGAAATATTTGGATGTTATAGATAATATAGATATTAGAAAGTCACATTTGAACATGTGAATTGACGCTTTTTGTCTATAACACCATACTGATTGGTAAAGTTGCAGAGTCACTAATTTTCTCTTTAAATAAATGATCATGTTCACATTACTTTGTGCTTATGGCATGTAGCTATATATTAGTAATATAATGGTAATGGTCCAGAACTTGCCACCTTGTTTAACAGGGAATATCTATGGACATTTGTATGAACACCCCTGCTCCACTGCACATTAGTACAAGTAAAATGACACAAACAAGTGAGATTGAAGCTATAATGTAATGACATACCCCTTCCCCTACTTTCATAGTTCTGCAGCCAATACAGCTGTGCCTACTTTAACTTGATTAGAAGTTGGTGTACAGGGAGTTGATGATAATCTGCAGTAATCACACATGGCACAATTTAAAATAAAAAAGTTGCAGCAATTTAAATTTGAAAATTGATTACATTTAGAATCTTACATTTGGTTGTAATTACTTTATTTTTGTATTGTTCAAGTGCATATTTACACCATTTTTTTTATATATCAACATATTTATAGAGTTATGGCTAGCTTTGCCCTATCCCAACAAATTGAAAAAAGGACCTGAAGTATCTTTTGCAACACAGCATACTGGTACAACCCTTGGTTGGGTATTTTGCTGCACTGCAACGCAGGTTTACTGTAAATAAACTACACTAGTGAATGATAATATGCATTGCTTAAACCGACTTAAATGTAAAAAATATAGGAGGTTTCTTGATGTTTATTTATTAGAGAAATTTTGTTTACTTCAATCAATCTTTTGATAGCAAACACACTGTTTTCCAGAATGTGGATTTTAACTGAAAACATATTACAAACTTTTTGTACACACAAAAATGTACATACACATTTCTACCTAAACTCCCTGAGTACATAAATCTCTATGAATCCTAATGAACTGCAATCTGCCTTAAAAATGTAACGTTTATCAGCCTCACCGGATTCATAAATCAATTCACTAATTCGTACATAGCAACAATTCTATTTATGTCAGAATTTATACAACAGCTATACAGCCTTATGTGCAGATTTAATATTAGCTCATATTTCCCTATCTATTTTTATCCCTGACCAGTTTAATGGTAATAACAACCTTATCACCTGCACCTCGCTTACAGTTAGTAAGGAAGTTCCACTTTCCTTAAATACTTTAGTTTTCCAAAACCCACAATATCATAGTCTTCCTTTACAGAGGAATCACAATCCACTGCTTTTATTTCTTCCTGCCTGCTGAACAATGTTTAATAGTAACCAGAATATGATTACATAAGCAATCTGATATTATTACACATATGCAAATGAAGAGGAACATTTTTGGAGAGTGTGTCGTCATGCCTCCACCCCCTAAACTTAGTTCTTGTCAAGTTACAGCCCCTGTCACTGGGAAGAGAGAAGTTTAAAGTCAGCTACCTTGCTGAGTGTTTCATACCAGCATCCCTCTCATTGTGCTGGGGACTTGGAATCATGATTTCAAGAGTATTTTTCCTGTTTCTCTGTGGAGTTATTTCTGCACACCTTGGATATGCACAGAAGCTGCCAAAAGGCAAGTAAATGGAAAAGCAAAGTAGTTTTTAAATATGATGTGGGTATACCTTAAAACATATATGCAAATTATTTGGGAGGGATACATGTGCAATGTTATATAAATATATGCATTTCAGTTATAAAAGTGACTACATGACCATGTAATGTGCTGATCTAGCTGTGTCTTCTATCTCTTTGCTGTGCACTCTTCTATGTGATTGTATGCTGGTGAACATGGGCTGCATGCACATGCAAACCCTATAAAGCTACAAAGTGTATTATTATTTTCTTTTGCATTAATGTACACAGATTACCAAAACACAGACACTCCCCCTCTGCCTGGGTGGATCACTTTTTTGGCAGATACAATTATGCAGATAGAACAGCTGGAGTGACAAAAGATTCTGCATCTGATATTGTTTGGCTCCATAGCCATTGGCATGTGTATTTTGTTTCCACTTGTGTTCAATTTTGAACCATGCTAAAGGCATGTCCCTAATTAGTCTATATGTGTGTGGGTTGGTGTTGGAAAATGTTTGAAGTCATTTTATCCCTCTGTCATTTTCTGCAGGACACTGACATCAGGAATAGTAAAGGTTTAGAGAGACATGTTTCTTCATTCTTGACTTTGTTCCAACCTAGTGCAGCTAGGGATACTTTACAGGAGTTGTACTGTATCACTCAGATGTTACACTGCAAGACTCAGATCTATCTATATGTGGAATGGCTGCTAGGTAGATGTTTTTTGGCATACTTTGTGCTAAGAGAATATGTCAGTAATTTGAAATCTTCATATAAATGATCATTTTACATTTGTTACACTAACAAGAACAATTGTGAAATCCTAGAGAAGAGAGAAAGACAAACATACAGACACCTGTTCTGGTAAAATGTGGGGATATCCCCTGTCTTGCACACTCTGGGAAAGTAAGTGAAGAGATATCTCCTGATCTGGGAAAATTAAACCTGACGGGTATGACAAGAATATGCTATGGGCAGGGATTAGATTTCATGTTGGGTTGGAATGTTGCCCTCACTTTCTGTTTGGTAAAACATTTTGAGAAGGGAAGACAAGTGAAGATAAATTACTCTAAACCTGCACTAAAAGCTTGACATGGGTTCCTTCCCTTTCTGTAGCTAATCCTATATGGAGAACTATATAGATTGACTTTTCAATGCATAAAGTATTCTGCTGCACATACAACAACTGGCTCCCTGTCTTTTACTGCAAAAGATAATATAGGACAATCAGTGCTGAAACAAACAGGGAATGTGAAAATATAATTCATCTGCTAATTCACTTTTAAGCTACATTCGCAGCATACTGAATTATAGAGGCTGGAACATTGCACAGGATCCAAGATGGCCAGCATTCATTCAATCAGGTGAATTTGTTTTTTCAATCATGATTGGACACAGTGAGGAAATGAGACACTTCAGGGTAACAAAAGTTTTTTAGTCCACTATTTCTTATTTCTAGAATGATCTGACTTAACCTCCTGGGCTGTTCATTTCTGTCTGGATTTATATGTCTAAAAGCGGTACATTGTCATTAGGAAAATGTATTTTACATTGTAGGCCTGTAATTTTTAGGCATAAATAATAAATCAAAAATGTCAAATATTTAATACATTTATTAATAAACTTTAAATAAAAAACACAAAAATCTGTTAAAACAAGTGTGCATAAAAAAAAAAAAATACTAAAACTTGAAATATAACTGTAGAGTAGCATGTATATTATATATATATATATATATATATATAAATAATATAATGATTACCTTGTATTGGATTCAATATAGTTATTTTGTATTGAATCCCATTCAAAATAATTTAAAATTCCCGCAACGCTTCCTCGGACAGACCGACGCACGCATGCACTGGGAACTGCTGGGGAATGTCAGTGCTATTGCCGGGGGACAGAATTGAAGAAAGAGGACACCACCAGAGGATGGAATCAGACGGGCAGGACACTGGAGGAGGCCGGTGGGACCGGGTTTTTATTTAACTACACCGAGCATGGCTCAGGGTTACCGCTATCAGCTGGATTTTTTTACCCCGAGCCACACTCAGGGTTACCGCTTAGAAGGTTAATAGAGATATTAGGTCTGTAGAAAGTCATAAATATTTGTGTTGCCAAGTCCTTGATAGTATTAAAAGCCCTGTGTGGCTATAAATGGCATGATCCAAATTTTTGACAAGAACTTGGTCATCTTCACCAACCTAACCAGGACTTGGACTTTTCCAACACCAAGACGCCATGATCAGGCTGCATTGGTCCAATTTCTGGCAGAATGTTTCATCATTTCGCTACACCACTGTGCAAAATAATGCATCACTTTGATTTATTTCTTCAACAGAAAACCTACATGCCGTCATGGTATTCCATTACTAGAGTAGAGTTGTGATGCAGAGAAAGGTAAACTACATTAGTCACATGCCAATCTACTAATATCCACTAGATATTAGCTGTATGGTACCAGGGTCGCTTCCAATTGGCAGTTCATATCTCCCACCTAAAAGGATGTTCACCATGGCATGTGAACAATTATAATGTAGCTTGTATCCCTCACCTGACAGTATATGCTCAATGTTAGGCCAGGTACTGCACAAAAACTCATATTCCCCAGCTGACAGGATCTTGGCTATGCAAAGCTAGGTTCTGATTGGTGGGCATGTGTTCCTCATCTGGCAGGAAATAAACATTGCCAGACACAGCCAGTCAGAGGCAAGTCTGCAATATAGGTTTGTTCTATACCTAATGTCTACAAATAAAGAATGGATCACAAAGTTATACAGCAGATAGTTAGTAACAGAAAGAGGAGCAGGGCTTGTTTGCTCCAATTATGAAATGTCAGTGATTTGCTAATGCTGGTGGTGAGGGGTGGCATGATTCCAACATTTTGCACAATGTACCATGCGAACCAAGTCCTGCCCTAACTATGTCTTGCAGCTTTTATGGTATTTTTAGAACTTAACTGATTTGCTCGTTGTAGACACTTTTTCCCCAGTTTATTATAGGAAACACTGAACTATTCACATCAGTCTCTGGCCTACTACATCTTCCAGTCTAATCTTCGTACCACAGACACATGCTTTAGGGCCAGTTGTGTGGAAGCCAGTTGATCCAACAGGGTGTATTTTATTGTTTGAGAAAAATGGGGAATCCAAGCAAAACCATGCACAAACATAGAAAAAATCTATAAGTTTTATGCAGGTGGTGTTATTGTTGGAAATCAAGCTCAGGACACTAGTTAGAACACAGAACACGCTCCTACTTCATGAAATCGTCACCCAGAAGATAATTATTCCCTGCTTCATTGACCATTACACTATAATGTTACATATAAAATTACAATATAATACACAATAATGAAATTAAAGCTTTTAAAAAGTTGGATTTTCTCCCTTTTTTGCCTGAAAAGCAATAATATATTTTGTAATTAAAACATCATAAAAACCATGCCAAGCGCCTTCAATCAGAAGCATTAACACTGCCTTTAATTAATGCATCAATTAATTAAATTGCTTTATTTCTACACATTTAAGGAGACATAATTAATTTTGAAATAAAACCTTTCTACCTTTCAATTCCATTTTTTGTTAAACCAGCAAAGCCATCTAATGATTGTTTTGATTGCAAATTGATGGGATCAGATTTGCCCCAATAGAACTTGGATCCAAAGTGTGTTTTTTGTATTTGAAGACTAACATACCTACTTCCACTAACTACCTACCTCCAGGTGCAGACAAATGAACAAATTACTCTGTCCCCATGCTAACAGGTTCTTAGTAAAATCTGCTGCTGTTAGTGTTCAGACTCATAGACCTATCATTCCTGAGTCACACTTACTATTATTTAAAAAAACAAGCTGCACCACTGCTTTATAGTTTTCGAAAACCAGCTTTATGCCTCTTCGATTAATGGCCTCCTGCTAGACAAAAGCGCCTACCTTGATGTGTTTCATCCTATATAGGTCATAGAGACATTTCCAGGATTTCCAGCATGTCTGGTCCCTAAAGTAGTCAGTGGTTTCTTCCACTGACCTGTACATCAGTGCTGCAACTTGTAATGATGTATTACCTATTGGGAGAAACCATTGTGTATAGCAGGGGACCAGATATGCAACATACCCAGAACAATTTCATTTCATGTGAAGTCTTTGCTAGAAGTTGTATCACTGAAACACAACAGACTAAAGTTTGGGAAAGTTTTCTTTAAGAACTTTACATTTGCAATCCCAGAACACTTATGCTGTAAATGAGTGTCATAAATCCCTATCTTGTTACTTGCTCCAATACCAGCCAAGGAACTAGCATTTTCAAAAGAGAAGTGGCAGGATTCACAATACTTACATGACTGACTATCTCAAATAGTTTGCGATTTAAATTAGTTGTAAATGCATTTCAAATAGACAATAAATACAAATATATTGCTTGGTAAATAAACTTTTTTAAAGCAATTCTTTGATGGTTGCATACCCATAAGCCTGGCACTCTTCCTGTGTAAGGCAGAATATAGACTGATAAGTGTCATAAATCCCTTTTTACTGTTCATGCACATGTAAGAATCGTGTACCCCGCACAGAGATTATAATGATGTAGTGATGACAATTAGATTTCCTGTTTCTCCAAACTCTTTGGAGTTTCTCTATCTCCACTTTCAATGGCTGCCTAGTGTTGTCAGCTGGACATATTAATGATCTAAATGGTGAAATGAGAACATAAAAAGATAAATATGGTGAATCATTTTAACAATATTTGTTATATATTGGGACTGCATATATTATTTGTAAATTTTAGTCTGGATTGACATAGGTATTAAGCAATTGTTATAAGGATAACAGTTGTTGTTTGGAATGTCATATAACATTCCTTTTTGTATTTTTGCAATTTTGTAGGGGGCAGTGAAGTGAAGTAAACCTATTTGTACCTGCATGGTTGATCTCACAACACAAATCTCTCTGCAGGGTGTGCTAGAGAAGATTCATTATATGTTATGAAACACATTTAATGAAACAGCCAATTGGCAGTATATTATGTAAAATATTTAAGACCCCCCCATAGGCTACTGCCTTGTGAGACTGTCAGCGTGAAAAACCTGCCACTTTCCATGGTTCTTTTCGCCAATGGATTAGAAAAGGAAAAGTTTCAGAAAGGTTAAACTACTTATGCCATGCTGTACAAACGTCAATTAAGGATTATTTAATTGAAGGAAAATGGGTGTGTGTGCTGGCAATAAAGTTTATTTCTGCCCCCTTCAAAGCTATGTGGGAAGTGACTGGTTGAATGGAAAGTATACACATTAATCTTTCCATGTTGCCCTGCCCTGGAACTAAAGACTGAGAGACCACTTAAACCCATATTGCCAAATAGCCAAAGTGTCCCGCCAGCAAAGCCTGTTTTCAGAGGGTACACAAGAAGCATTGTAAGGTATTAAAGCCTAACCATCAATATTTTGGCAATATCCTGATTCTGCACCTCACCCTCCCTCAGAGTACAATCATTTATTTCATTTTGTGCCACTCACTATAGTTGAGCACGTCCTTTTCACTACTTAAGGAATGAACCACACCTTGGATATCATTGCCACGTAAGACTTCTTAAAACATTCTTAATGTAATTGTCACCTGGAAGTCTATATTTAATAAAGATCAGTAACAAAAAACACTACAGAAACATTTTGTGTAACCCTGAAGGGTAATTCACAGAAATGGGGTTTATTGTAGTTTAAAGAACCAAAATGTAAACTGCACCTCTAGACAACTATGGACATTAAACTATGTACATATTCCTAGAAAGTGAAGGAGCTTCATGACAACATCCCTCGCTTGCTGCCTTAATTTGAGTTTTTTTTTCTTTCTAAAGGATCACAACAAAGAATCTAGAATCTGGTTTCAGTCATTTTCCAACAGTTTAGAAACACCTGCTGACTGTTTACATTAAATTACTGGGGGTTGCTACAAAAAGTAGTTGTAAATGTTACAATTAATTTCTGCACCTTTCTTATGGATACAGCAATGAAACTTGTTTTAAAGTGCCTTTACTGCATGCTCAGAATGTATTTTATTGTGAATGATCTAGGTGCAGGGTCACAAGTTTGTTGTGGCTGTTTTCCTGTGGACCCATACATAACATAGTATTGCAACATAGTAAATGCAGCAGTCTGGATACATTCTGGAAAACAATAATTAAAGGAATCCTTTGAAAAGTTGGCTATCATTAAAATCCTAGAGGCAGTGACAGCAGCTGGCTAGTTACTAAAAGGTTTTTACTTAATTTATGTGAGCATGCCCTGTATTTTGGCATAGAAAATTTTAGTTCAAAACAACCAACAGTAACAATAAGCATTGTAATACAAAACAACAAAACACTTTTGATGTCTGAGATTAATAAATGAGTAAAAATATTCATGTTAATGCCACTGGATCCGAAAGGACAAAGCTACCAGAGAAGACAGCACAGAGTTAGCCCCTTGGAGACACAATTGGTTAATTAGTTAGCCCCAACGTTTTGGAGCTCATGGACCACTAATTGCGTGGACCCTGAACTGCGGCATGCGTGGGGAGACAAGTAAGGGTAAGAAACTTCCCCCCAGAGTGACGTCATGACATGATGTCCAGAGACACAACCCACCCACCGCTCTGACCCTGCAATGTCTCCGGGAGACAGGGTCTGCGGCTCAGGGCTGCAGCCCACTAGTGGGCCGTGGACTGGGGGTTGGGACCCCTGGGTTAGACCATTTACTTCCCATTTTCTGGACTCCTCTGCATAAGAGCTTTATTATCTGTGATATTTTATGAAGGACTGGATGGACTTGGAGAGATGTTCACATGAATGCAAATGAAGCAAATTATGGGCCATAGCAAGGATATTGAGGGTGGCACATGGGTAGATACAGGCACAACATACTGGTATAGAACATCATGTGGGGGGCAAAGAAAGATGCAGTACCAATATGAGAAAGTAAGTAAAAAAGTGTCAAAGTGTGGCTAATACTAACTGGCAAAAAGAGCCCAGCATAGTTATTGTTTGGGGCATTACAAAAGTTAAAAAATGTCCCGAAAAGTTGTGCTTTCTTTAACAGGTTGTCCGATCATTTTCATCTGGGGGCCAGATGGCATATTTTCTAACACCTATAGAGCTACACAGCCAATGTGCTTACATTTCTGACGAGGCAAAGGGAGAGCAACTTTCCTAAGCACTGTGTAGTGTCAGCTCGCTACTCTGTTAGCAGCTTTGAAGTAGCACAGATTCATTTTTGCACAGCTGTGGGTAAAACAAAATGGCTGATGGCAGGCCATATGTTGGGCATCCTTGTCCTGTGCTGTTTTATGGTTATTCTCATTTAATGATTGTGATGGGTATAAAACAATAAATATTTGTTAATAAACTTCAAACTTAAACACTGGAGATTAAACTGAAAGGAATGTACCGGGGCTGTGTTATTACCTAAATGTCCACATTTTGTCAGCTTCTGAGTTACATTATTGTAAGAGTGCAATAATGACATGTAATCCTTTCCAAGGTAAAAAAAAAAGAAAACATACAGTAAAATTCTCACTCATTCTGGAAGATACAGCATTTTGTATGCCCAAAGTATGCAGATGTTTTACATTTCAGTTGCTTGTTACTTGGAATATCTCCGTAACTATGTTAACTGTACACTTCTGGCAGTGGAGCGAGCCTAACGTCTGATCTTTCAGTCTTGGTATGTTCCTTGGTATATGGTCGTTTCTGATAATTTGTTAACTTGGTGCAGCTTGCAGAAGATTGTAGCCTGTAGACAGTTAACTACAGATGATATTACCTCCTAAAAGGCTTCATATATGTTTAGAATAAAGTATGGTGCTCAGATTCAATTTATAACTCCTGAGTATATCTGAGAGATAGAAACATAAAGGCTGCATTTGTTAATTGCTAGGCTGTCATTTCTAGACTTACTCAGTGATACTCAGAATGTGAATATTATTATAAAATACTGACTTTCTTGATTAAGATACTTATTGCTGATTAGTCACTATAAATATTGGAGACAATTTTGCAGCATGAAAATCTAGCTATTAGTATTTTTAGCAAGATGTTGCTGATAACAACCCAGATATTTTTCTCCTAAAGACTTGAAAATCAAACTCAAACTTTTTCTTCATAAAGTGAACCCCTGCCCATTTTTTGGTCAAAATAAGAGTGCCAGTGTTACCAAGTTAGGAAGGCACAAAGAGCAAATAAAAACCTAACAACCTTTGTCTGAAATTATACAAAGAATATTGCATAAATGATTTGCAATGCAACCCATTGTAATAGCAAAACACATTTACAGAAAGTGGGGGAAATCCAAAAGTTGTCACTAAAGCAGGACGAAAAGGGGAAATCTTCTATTAAAGACAAAGTTCCTGTAATAACTCTAAGATAGAAATTCCCTTCATTTTGGGGAGTTTTTCTATAATTTCCAGTTGCATCTCCAGGACAGAAAAATGATAGGAAATCATCCCAGCTGTATGCAGAAGTTTTGATCCCCTCTTGGGGCTTTTAACCCTTCCCTACTCTATTCAAAACAAACAAAAAAGTTTAATTCACTTTAATGATGGAGCTATACTGTCATAATTCACAGAAAATCATGGAAGAATTAATGTCTTGCAGCAATCCAGTGATCATTAGATAACTGTCATAATTAAAGAGTGGTAACACCCTTCATTTGCCTACCAAGAATAGGCTATATGCCATTACATTTCCATGAGAGTTTCTTTTGGCCTGTGTACTCCAGTTCTTTCATAATAACAAGCATTCTATTTTGCAAGATATAATTTTGCATGTTTTCCTTAGAGAATTGTTCACTAATGTTGAATGGAACTTTGGGAAGCCGTATGAAAAATGAATTATCTTGAAAGTGTTTTTTCCATATACAGTAGTTTATGACAGGTACATTTTATTTTTTTTTTCTCTGATCAGAGGGAAAATTCATGGAATTAATTTATGAATAGTTAACTAACAATAGATGACAACACATATGGCTAAACTTATGGTCTGAACCTTGTTTCCATTGACGGTTAAACAGGACAGTTCTAGACAATGTGGCTAGCTATAGACTATAAACATTTTCTGGACATTTATTGGATACAGATTGGCATACCCTTTTGCCTTCAGAACTGCTGTGATTCTTCGTGGCATAAATTCAACAAGATGCAGGAAACATTCCTCAGGGATTTTGGTTACAATTGGCTTGATAGCATCATGTATTTGTTGCAGATTTGTCAGCTATATATTCATGATGTAACCTCCCAATCTACCACATCCCAAAAATGCTGGATTGATTGAGATCTGGACTGCAGAAGCCATTTGAAACCAGTGATTGTTGAAGTTATGTTAAAAAAAAACAGTTTGAGATGATTTGAGCTTTGTGACATAAAATGTTGTTTTGCTGGAAGTAGATTATCAGAAGATAGGCATATTGCAATCATAAAGGAATGGGCATTGTCAGCATCAATACTAAGATAGGTTAAAGGATTTACATGATCCTCTATTGTTACTAAGAATCCAGAAATGTGCCAAGAAAAAATCTCCCATACTATAACAACACCAAAAGCAGCCAGAACCATTGATACAAATAGGATGGATCCGTGCTTTCATGTTGTTGATACCAAATTCTAGCCCTACCATCCAAATGTCACAGTAGAAATAAGACATCAAACCAAACATTCCTTTCAATCTTTTCTGATCCAATTTTAGTGACTGTAGCCTCAGGTGCCTGTTCTTTGACAGGAGTGGCACCGGATGTGCTCAGCTGATAATGAGCTGTTTGATGTGTTGTGTGTTCAAAGATGCTCTTCTGCATACCTTGGTTGTAACAAGCATTTATTTGCATTTCTGGTGCCTTTATATAAGCTTAAACCAGTCTGGCCATTCTCCTCTGACATCAACAAGGAATTTCCTCCAGAGAACTGCCACTCACTGGGTATTTTCCCCTTTTTTAGACTATTTTCTGTAAACTGTTGGGTGTGAAAATCCCAGCAGATCAGTAGTTTCTAAAATATTTAGACAAGCTTGTCTGACACCAACAACCATGCCTCATTCAAAGTCATTTGAATTACCTCTCCTCCCTATTTTCATGGTTATTTTGAACTTCTGCCACTCATCTTGACAGTGTTTGCATGCCTAAATGCATTGAGTTATTTTCATGTGATTGACTGATTAGATATTTGTGTTAACAAGTGTAATCAAAAGTGGCTTGTTGACCAGATACTAGGATGATCCCATTTTCTAATTTGCCTGTTCTAAGCCACTTGTTCAGCAAACATCTCTGTATAGTTATAATAATCCTAACACACATGACTGGCCCACCTGGTTGGGAGCCAAGCACTCAAACAGTAAATGATGTAATAGCCTAATTTGCATTTGACTGATCTATAGAAAACCTTATGCTGTCTGTTCTAAGTGTTGGTTTTGGGGGTGAAATACCAGCTTAGGGGCAAAAATTGTTTCTTTGTGTCATTGCACTAATGTAGGTGGACAAAAAAAAGGATTACATTTAACACAGAAACTAGTTAGTACAGCAATGTAAACATATGATTAAGGGAGTTTGATGCACCACAAATCCTCTTTTCCTCTGTGAGTCATAAGGCAAGGCGCTTACAAAATAAACAGTGAAATTCATTTGGAAAGCTTTTTTTTCACAAACTAAACTAACTCAACATCCCATTTTCTGAAAAAAATCTTTTTTTTTTCTGCAACAATGGCTTTAGTAAACTGTTCAAGGATCAGGATTTCAAAATCCTTTGGTGGCACATTAGGTAAGTCTTAAAGGTTAGGACTGGTAAAACTCCACAGGGTCTAATCAAAAGCAGTGTATCTGACATTCACCAACTATTTTCTATTAAAGAATCTTCGAGATTCATGTTTTTTCAATGGTATTGAATTCACCACTTTATAGTAGAGCATTCAAAGCTATTATTGGCATAGCAAATTGATAAAACAGTAAAAAAGATACAGGTTGACTCATTTTCTGTGAGTTCAGTCTATATATGTCTTATTGTTTCAACAAATTAATTGCACGACTTTTGAAATGACTGAAATGTCAATTATGTTTTTGGGCATAGTCTTTGAGATCCCTATATGCTTATTCTTGACCTAACTGTTGTATCAGCCTGCACAGAGGTTTTCCTATGTTGTACTTGTAGGACCAACAATTAGTTCCTAGGCGGAACAAAATGAAGAGGTCCTGTATTAGGCTGGATATCGCTAACTGATTCCTTCTTCTTCATCTTTAAGACTAAGAGCACAAGAAATATCTAACCATGGGCAGAAGAACATCAACAGCAGAAACATTTTTTACAGAGAAAGAACAGCTGCCTGTAGGCCATATGCTACAGATAGGCACAGAAGATTTTCTAAAGTAATGGTTTGTGTCTCTGAATGTGTTTATCACCTCTGACACATTTTAGGCATTAAAATTGGACTCCAGCCTCCTTACTTTCAGTCTTGTAGTGTTATATGGGTTAATTTCCAGTATTGGTGTTAAATCTGTATTTTACAACTTGCTTTTGTAAAAACAGAGCCTGCCTTATTTCCAGGCTCTCAAATGGTGCCCAAAAATCACCTAGCTTCTTCCTCCACTTTATTTATCAGTTCTTTCAGACTTAGAGGTTCAACGTCCTATGTTGGCATTATCCAGGGGGATCTACATGCAAATGTGGTCTGCCTTGGAAAGTTACTTCTCCAGACTTATATTCTTCCATCTAGACATTTTAATATTTGCATAACTCCCATGAGCCAGCCCACTGTTTGCTTCAAGACAGGAATCCTCATAAGAGTTCTTATGCAGAGCACTGTGATGTTTTTAGGAAGCTATAATCAGCCTTCATTGCAAAGAGATGTACAGAGACCACGCTAATATATCAGGGAACATAATGAAAACTGAGAATATACAGGTATATTACAGGTATATGAAACTTCAGCTTTAATAAATGTGCTCTTATACTTCAATTTGCAGAAATAAAAAAGATTTATCAGTTTCAGTTTTCATTCAGTTAGTAATTTTTAAAACATTTTCTAAAGATTTCCCCAAATTATCTGCACAAGCTCCTTATTTGATTAGTGTATTGATGAATTTGATTTTCAAAGAAATATTTGCATGAACCTTCAGAATATTTGGGGAAATTCCACCTATGGGACATCATTATTGCTTTTTTTAAAAATTCTTGGTACATCAAAATGTTTCACATATTACACTGTCATTAATATTGCTTAGCTAAAAGATACATACTTTGTATGCATAATGGTAATACAAATGTAGAAAGGTTTTTCTGCCATATCAAGTACTGTTTGCCACAGGAAGAAAGAGACCTGACTCATTTAACTCTTTTGTAAGGAGCTCTTACAATGATTTATTTTTGGAAGCACAATCAGATTAGATCCTCTTTTGTCATAATTTGGTGATATGGAGGCCCCTTTGCAAAATAAAATACATGTATGGAAGAGATTTTCTCTGCTTGTATCATCATGTTTGCATTTCATTTCTGGGATGGAGGACGTCATTGCAGTAATTCAATGATGGACAGAGACAGGCAGATGTCTTATCTGTCCATTATTAGCTTTAAAGCAGAATTATAATTTGAAAAACATACCATAAAATAACTTCTTCCAAATTCTTATTGCCCATATAGTTATCCTACCTGCCTTTTTCCCAAAGTACCATTATTATTAATATTATTATTATTAATAATAATAATAATAATAATAACAAACAGTATTTATATAGCGCCAACAAATTACACAGGGCTGTGCATTAAATAGAGATTGCAAATAACAGACAGATTCAGACATTAACACAGGAGGAGGAGAGCACCCTCCCCAGAAGAGCTTACAATCTACAATAATCTGTATAAAGACATAATAATGCCTCCCTGTCACAGTACAGTTGGTACTATTAGCTGTCATGATGCATGGTTAGGTCATATACTGAGCTGAGCTGTAAAAATGAATTTTGTTGCTAAGTGCCATTTGCCAGGTTTGTTCACTTAGCAATTAGAAATGTATCTCTCGCCCTCTGTACATCAAGAATTGCAGCAGATTTTGCACACTTCCTTTCTGTCGAGGGGTAAAGTGCTTTCAAGTACTTTGTTGCAAAAAAAAACAAAACAGTTTTTGTTTTTGAAAATTACATTGGCGTGGCAAATGTATTGGGCGAGAGAAGAAATTATGACTATCCCATTATCCCAGTATAACCCTTAACATAGCTTACTTAGGAGCATATCATTCTATACCTGGCTACATGTATAGCCCTAAGCAGCTACATAATAATAATAACAATAGTATTGCAGAGTTGGTAAGTCTTTGATATTTTAGCATCTTTTTATACAGCTTAAATTTTTTGTTCTTTTTTTGGAGGCAAGGAATGTCATTACTTCATGGGAAGACTATGTGTCATCACCACATTATTTATTTACTTTTTTAATCTTTTTTTTCAACATAGAAAGCAAATTAGAAGTGTTGAAACTAGCTAGTGTACATATATTGACAGAACAGCATCAGAAGAAGCAAGAGTCTGGTTACCAATGTTTTGCACATGTTACACAGTCATGCAGTGTATAACAGTAAGCATATGTCAAAAATGTGAAGATATTATTACAATAAATGCATCAGTGTCCATGAACTTCGGTAATCTTTTGTGTTCTGCTAAGATGACAAGTGTGATATATCATTTCTAATTTTAGAAAGTGCAGGGTGCTGTATCCTTTCCAAAATGTCAGTGAGCATAGATGCTGCCCTTCTTCTCTTTTTGTTTATACATGCACGTTTATACTTGCCAGCTTTGAATAGCTGTAATCAGAAGTGAAGTAAATGTTTCTCTTTTATTAACTGTCTAATAGAACCTTTTCTGTAAGAATTCTACAACACAATCTTAGTATAATGATTAGGAATGGTAAAATGTCCACATAATTTTTGTTAAACATTATATATATATATATATATATATATATATATATATATATATATATATATAAAAAATTGGTGTAATACCACAATAAATGTTTCATCCAAACTCTAAATGATTTTTTATTGTTTAGCAAAGCTAGTATAAGAAGGTAGCTTCCCAAAAAGGATTTAACAGTAATATGTTTCTTTAGTCTGTGAAATAGGTGTGTGACCTTTGCCTGCAAACTTTGGGCCTGACCTTTTAAATCTCTGAAGGGTTTCTTCTTAAAAACAAGAGGTCTCCTCTTTGCTTAAAAGGGGCCCCTCTTTTTTATCTTAAAAATTTGGAAGTTATTTATGTCCTATACTAGTGGCATGTGGCCAGGGGCAGGAAGTGGGAAAGTAATGCTCCATTATGAGTGAAGGAAAGAACCAACATTTTGCAAAGGTTATAACTCCTCTCAGTTGTATAATAACAAAAAATTATAGGGAAGGATTTTGGTCTAGTTTTGTAATTTATTAATTTAAACACATTTGCAATGTTGGGGGTTACATTCCGCTATAGGTAGTTTGTGCTCTCATAGCGCAGACAGTTTGAATGTTATCACATTTATGATATTGATTAGAGCTTACAGAACCCTGTGCATAAGTTATGCTTTATAGTGCTCTCATTGCCAGTTTAGCACAGTACTGAGAGATTGAATTCCAAACCATGTATTGCCTAAATTTTTTGCTTTTTGTTTATGGAATGTCCATAAGAGATCACACCATCCCCAGCACATTTAAGAAAGCTGGAATTTCCAGATCACAAATGCAGATCTGATTTACATTGTTCAGGTTTTGTAACCTGTATTTTTCTAATTGAAGGCGATTGTAAATTATTGATATGTATGTATCTTGACAAGTAACATCTTGAAATTTAAATTAGTGCGGACCCTGTTTAATGCTATATGAATAATGGAGCGTCAGTGCTGTGCACTGGTGACATGCCAAATATCAGCCAATCAGTAGGGCTTGTTAATAGCACTGACCACACCCTATGAACCCAACTATTTTGTCCACTTAGTCTACAAATCAGCCAATCAGAAACCCTTGTCCCTTTCATAGTTATAATAGGAAGACATTTTAAAATTAAAACAAGCTAACAAAATATGTGAAGGGGCAGAAAGCTCTTTCTGTCTTGTCTAAACCTCATAGTATAGGTATAATGGAAAGAGGGGGAAAGAAAGAGGTTTCAGGCTCAGGAGGTTTTTGTGCAAAAATAAATCAAGTGTGTATTTTTCAAGTTACAATTAGTACCGGTACATACATCAATGGTACATATTATTTATTTTAAGCTCAATATCCAAATGCCTATTATTGTCACAGGGTTTGGATACTTTAATCTAGACATAAGACTCCTTCCAATGTCATTCAAAGTACATATAAAGATTGAAAACAAGGTAAGAAGGGGACCTGTTACGGTCGCATGATTCCCAACGCGTTTCGTCTGTTATAGGCTTCTTCAGGGGTATAAATTTGCAGAGGTTGTATGATTTGTTTGGTTTGAGTGTGGGTAGAGGGTAAAATAAGCAGTATTCAAGCTGCATGCAGTTTAATATGTCCAAGCCCAAAGCAAAAAGATTGTTTAAATGTTGTCCTAGTAGATTACGTCCAGTTTGAATATTCATATATATGTTTTTTGTTTCATATACCCTAAATAGGAGTTTTGTGAGAACCTAGTCAAGTACGTATAGATCTATTTATCCTAAAGAAAATGGGGAGGGAAGAGAGGAATAAAGATATGCTTTCCTATACAGCCAAGAGGGCTGCTATTGTGCTAAGCCCTGTAGTTAGTCCATACGACCAGGAAAGGGTATGTAGTAATTCATGCAGCCAGAGGGCTGCTTGTGTTTATTTGATTTATTTTTGCACAAAAATCTCCTGAGCCTAAAACCTCTTTCTTTCCCCCTCTTCCCCTTATACCTATACTATGAGCTCTAAATAATCAACAAAGAGGTTGGCTCAACACAACCTTTATGAAACAAAGACAAGAACCAACACCAAAAACAAATTTTCTTGTCTAAATTCCAACTGACCCCTCATCCCCACCTTTAAATCACTGCACCTTGACCCCATCCCTTCCCTTTAAAACTACCAATCCTTACTCCTTCCTATCAACCCTTCATTTTAGTAACCCTTTCCAACCCCTTCCCTTCTCACTCTGTCATGAGGTCCGACACCTAATTCCATCCCCTCATTCTTTTCGGTGTCTTGCTGGAATAACAGTTCATATCTGTGCCCCATTTTTTTTGTCTTTTTTGTTTTTCTTGCTGTAAAAAAAAGTTATTTGTTGAGAAATAATTTATGAATAGTTGCCAGTGGTAGTGTAACATTTCCAGGAATGTTACAATGTGGATGTATTCGTTATTATCATACACAATTTAAAACACCCTATATCTAGTTTGTAAAACAGGCAAAGTAAATGTACACTGTGTGCTTTTCGCAGATCTTGTGACACATCTTTTCTCCTGGGAATAACGTTAGAGGGATGTAATGTACTATAAAATTTACTGCTATGTTCCTTACTGCCCTAAACTAAAGATTCTTTGCTGTGGACTCCTAACTTATCCAAAAGTCTTCTCATGAACAACTTGTCAACATTATGAAAATATTTCCGTGTGTAGCAAGAAACAAAATGTAATGATTTCACATTTTGTAGCCCATTTCAGAAAGTCAATTAATTGAGCAATCCATATGGCATAGAGCCACTGTTTTAGTACTGAAGTGGTGCCAAAAGTGTGTGTTTTGCAGGGAACGTGCCAGACTTGCAATTTTACAATGTTTAAAATTATGGAAAGCCTGAGGAGGCATGTTAGCAGAGTATGACAAAGGTTTACTAAGGACAGGGGATTTTACCACAATATAACAATTCATGGTAATTTTTTAAAGATGAAGTTCAGTACTTGAAGTTGTGTCAATTCCTAAGATGATAATGTGTCATTACTTGAGTGTTTGAAGAACTTAGGCCAATTGACTAAAATGTATTAGGATTTCTTAGCAGAAACATTAGGGGTGCCCAACCTACACAGTTTTGTGGATACTTTCCTTGCTCTCGTGCCTGGCAGTCTGGTGCTTAGGCACAAAACACCATTGTTGGGAGGTGATTGCCAAATATTCTCTCATACTATGAAGTATTTGGCTTTTCACTGGATGGTGGGGGAATGATTGGAAGAAAATTAAATATACTTGGAAGGTCACAGAAGTTAACGGTAAAGTAAAAATGTATAAATGCAAAATATTCTAAAAGAATAACCATCACTGCCAAAAAATAATTGCAGAGATGCCTGACAAACTGACAGATTAAATTTAGTGAACTACATTGAAGCTCATAATAAAGGAATATTGAAGGTGTCTTTAAATGGCCCCCAAAAGCATTTACCATTATTATTTGAAAAAAAATATTGCTTAGACCAGCTCTTCTGAACCTTTTTACATAGGAGAACCCTTGAAATAACTTCCAGGGCTTCTAGAACTCTGGTTAAGAAACACTGGCTTAGAAGATTATTGATATTCCACTGGTTACCTGTATTTGGTAACTATTTTTTAACCAGGAAAGTTTATTGTGTCATTCTATAAGAGGTTATTTTTTGTGTTATTTAAAGGCCTTGCTGGAGAGTTTTTGGTCCATCAGAGTTTACAGGTTAGGCAAGCTCATTTAAACTATCCTGTTTTTCTACCTAACTATAAGAAAAAAAATCTAACAGTAACCCTAAATTTAGGGAAAACCCAACCAATGGTAAGCTTATTACACCAAGCATATCATGATGGCATTACACGCAAAAGGTATTTTATTTAACTTAACTGCAAATATGCCACATTTTCCAAGCATGACAATTTTTGAAAATGGGTTAGCGGCATTAAATTCACTATATACTGCTCAAAGAGTTTATTTAACTAAATGGATTTAGGCTGTTAGCTTACCAATTCATCCATTTACTTTGCTTAATGAAGGTGTTTTTAGTTCACACACAAATAATGCCCAGTCATGTTAAAGGGAATCTAAAAAACACAGGATTTTCCTTACATTGGATTGAATGTTTGAAATCAGTAGGGCTTCATTTTATTTACTAAGCAAAGTGAATTGTCTCAGGAGGAAAGATCAGTTTGCTGTACTAACAGCCTAAATTCTTTTAATAAATCAACCCCAAAGAATGTAGCAAAGGAAGCCCTTTGTGAACATAAAGCAATACAAGGTTTCTTGTTTACCATTTGTAGGGTATTTGTTTAATCATTTATTAGTTGAGTTTAATAATTGCTATCGATGCTATATAAATAATGTAAGATCAGTCATATACCTGAAAAAATCACTATACCTGTGTATTTCTATTTCTTGGTGATTTAATGCCTCTATATATGTCACTGAAACAGAAAATCAGCTATTTATATAATATATAAATATGAAACAACCCTGCAGGGAAATACGCTTGATACTAAATAATAATAATCACATTTTCCAGAGGACTAATGCTTTCCTATTTTGCATGGTATAATACATGCAAGATGTTTCTTCAAGACCTCACTCTTTCTCATAAGTGTGCGTCTGATATAATTTTGTTTCCTGGGTAGTATAACAAGATGTTTCCTGTCTTTCATTCTTTTTATAATCATTGTGATATATTAAGATAAAATTCCCTGGAGCTAAACCTCCTATTTTGCTGGGTTCCACTCTGCAAGCTGCAGTATCCTTAAGATTAGAGCAAGATACCAAAAAAGTAGTAGCAGTGTGGGCTTAAAACTGACCAATTCTTTTCCTATATGAGGATAAGCAACAGGTGCACTTTAATAGTAACACATTAGCAGCACTTATTCGCACCTTCCCTTCACTCCCCCACCACTACTGCCTAACTTTCAACTTTTAGAGATAAGAAAGTGGAACATCTTTATATACACAGTATTTAGGCAAATCACACAAACGAGCCAGGCCCAGGTTATCCAGGTTTTAAGAATAAAGGCAAAAAATTATTTCATAAATCAAGGGGCTTTTTACACCACCATATTTTCCTTACACTGCATTCTCAAATATAATAATTCGGAGACTAAATAAAGAGGTTTAGTGCTAATAAACAGTTGTTGTAAAAAAAAAAAAAAATATGTATTTGTATACAAATGAATGCATCAGAACAATACACAGGACACAGGGTCTGCTTAAAAGGAAAGGAGGACACAGGGATTTGGTTTCAAAACAGGGTTAAGGTGCGTACACACTTCCAATTTTTACCGTTCCAATCGAACGACGAACGATCGATTGGGCAAAAAATCGTTCGTAAAAAAGTAACCAACGACGCCGACGAACGAGGAAAGTCGCTGGAAACGAACGACCGGACCGACGGATCGGATTGGACGACGATCGTTGAACATCGTTCGTGTGTACGGTCGTTCGTTGATCGTCCATGATCTGAGCATGCGTAATGAACGAACGTCCGTTCACTTTCCTGTCGTGCACATAGTTCCTCTATCGCTCAAACGATCGTATCTATTGTGTGTACAATATCTACGAACGATCGTGTCGTTAACTCTATGTGCAGGATCGGTGCTATACGATCGGTCGTATATATCGTGCATGAACGTTCGTCGTTCGTTTTCCAACGATAATAATTGGAAGTGTGTACGTAGCTTAAGTCTCTCCAATTGAAGCACAATAGGGAGCTTTGATAATGCTGATTACCTCTGCATATGGGGAGCATGTGGTTCTCCCATCTTTCTGCATAACATCACTGCTGACTGGTTACTGGACTCATGCACCCAGAACTCTCACATGGGACTAGGAAATTTCAAAGTACATTGGCCAGACCAGTGGTTCCAAAATGTTTCCCAGAACCCTTGGTGCCCTGGACATAGTCTTGCCTTGCAAACCAAATTGATACATAAAAAGTACATATTAATAAACAATGCTAATATTTTAAGTGAGTTCAGTTTTAGGTTTACAGTTCAACACCACCAGTTTGTGAACTGAGCAACTGGAGAAGAGCTAATTGTATGCAACTGGTGAGGTGAGGCCATCAACAAAACAAACTTATTGTTTTTGCCCTGGATGCGTTTAAAGTTCATTTGCATCAATGTATCCCTGAAATCATATTTTTATGTATTTAGCCCCCCTGTATTAGATACAATTTTAAGTGTATATATAGCCATTAAGGACAGAGGTTCCATGTAACGATTTTAAATATATATGTATGACAGATGAATGAAGAAGCTCTGTATATGAAGAGGGAAGGGAGAGAATGACACACCGCACTGCTTTTCTCCATTGGCTTGTACAGTGTTTGTTCTCAGTCAGGACAGATCCATGAATGACATCAGGCAACTGCTGTACACATGTCAGATTCTTGCCCAAGATGAGCCTGACTGTTCATGCAGGGCGAGAATCATCTCATGTGTCTTACAATTTAGTTTATCAGATGTTAGCTTATCTGCACTGCTACTTGCCAAACTACTGCCTGCCATGCATATCACACTTCATCAAATCCTACGGAGAGTTACTTTACCAGAATCCAGGATTACTAGATGTTGAAAAGAGGCTGTGGGTTTCCAGTGACCCTAAATAGTATGTGTAGGTTTGCCATAGGTTCAATCAGAATACCTAAAGAATGACCCCCCAACCTCAAAAGTTATCGTAGTACCCTACAAAAAATAGAACATTCTAAAATATCAATAATATATAATTCAGTGATGTTAATATATTCTTTATTAAATTGTTCAACTACTAATAACTTGTAAGTCTTCAAGAATACTGTATAAGGGTATGTTGGAGGAAGACAAATAAAAAAAGGAATTGGTGATGTTAAAAGTATTGTGCTTATGTAACATGGAAAAGTATGTATCTTTTTCTGTTATTTCTAATTTTCATCTAAATTCTAAGAACTTCCAATGACTTTTCCCAAGAATTGTTTGCTTTAGATTTTCTTTTTATGTGACAGGTTTCATTGTTAGATTACTAGGAATTACTGAATGAAAGATTTGAACAAATTCTAATTTATTCTGTATATTTTATACATTTTCATAACAAGCTTTTTGCTCAGGTCATAATTTCTTATATGACAGCCTTTGAGTTTCTTCAGTGCATGCACACAAGCATTAATATTTGAATGGGCAGGATTGTAGCAGGCTGTCCAACCTCAATTTACTATCTATGTTTAATTACAAAGGATACTGCCTGGAAGTGCACATAATTCTTGGAGGTCTCATCTGGAAGGCAAGACAGATGCCTGAGTTATTCTGTAAACTGGCAACATCTTACAAGGAGTGTAAAGCTATGTATACACGTCAAATTTTTCTCACCCGATATTTAGCTCAGGGCCTATATCGGACGAGAATCTGGCGTGTGTACAGCCTGCGTTGTTCATCGTCCGTGGATCCATCCTGGTGGATCCACAGACGATGAATGACGAGCAATCCTAATGCAAGGGAAGGGGGAGAGTGCGCAGCAGGGTGCCGCTCCGTTGCTCTCCCTCTCCCCTCTCCATAGAGCAGAACGGTGCTGTATGTACAACACTCGTTCATGCATCGTGAGGTTCTTATCGTTGGAAAGGATCTTTCACGATCCTGAAAGATCCTTTCCAACGTCAAGAACTGCACGTGTGTACGCAACTTCAGATGTTCCCATCTTACGTACTAAGTACTCTGATTAGATTTGCCAGTGCAATATTACCACCACTCCCTAAACTTCCAAAACACACATGAAGAAGAATTAACAGCAACATCTCCAGTGCTAAAATATTTACTTTAGAAACAAACCTACTCTGCTACAAGCTGTGGCTGTACAGTTTTAACATTTCCTAATTAAAGCTGCTGCAATAAATAGCAACAGTTTTTCCCAAATGCTTTGCACAAAGCAAACGGCAACTTACTTCAAATTGTAATTTGACATCAAAATTATATTTTTTTGGAGTGGCTACATCCCAGTTTAATTCAGTTTTGTAACAGGGTTATCCATGTTAAATACCCATCCCACCCCAAAACCCATCTAAGCAAAGTCATGTTCTGTGGGAATAAATAGATTGTAGGTATCCAATTTCAGCTTCCAGTATATTATTGATATTGCTGTACATGAAAAAAAATTGCACATGAATAAAAAAAAAGCTGCATATAGGTTTAATAAGTTGTGTATTGATTTTTGAATATTGTATATGGTATTTAAATTATTATTGCAATGAAAAATTAGCAGCAGGGATATGTTACCCTATGGGTTTAATATTTGCCTTTTCACAACTTACAAAGTCAGTGGAATACTTTGCCTTTCATCACAGCACATGCAGTAGTTTCCTCCAGTGACACATTTCATAACTATGAAATAGGAGAACACTGTGGTCTCTGTCCCTTCATGTAATATATACACAATCATCTGTTTTACTGATACAATTGCAGAGTGATCCTTGGCATTTTAAATTGGAAAGTGCCTGAACAAAGTGGCTTCCTTATTTTCCAAGGCAATTGTGACATGAAGGGCTTTGGGTATCAGAAGTAAGAGATTGTGTTACTAATCAGATTTTTTATGACACTGGAAGTCACTAATCAAATATGTTCCCAGTAATATTTGCATGGTCATGTTTTATTTGACCTGTTGCATTTGCTTTTATTTTAAAACACTGCAGATTAGCAGGAACCCCTACATGCAGAGATTCCTTTCTAATCCTAAACACAGGGCTATTATAGGCAACCAGGAAAAGGCAAAGTGTGGCTGAAGAGGTTGGATTCGGGAACTGTTTATAAGTTTCTACAAAAAAAAGACTTACTATGGAAGCCAAAAATGAAAGTTTAAAATCGAGGTATATTAGATGTACAAGCTAAATTTTAATTAACAAAAATAAACCATGCTAAAATACATGATGAATTTTATGTAATGTTATACTTTTTATAAAAATTAGGAATGCAGACAAATGTAGATCAAAAAAACTAATTTTATTTTTGGATGAGTGTTGAATGATTTGATAACCCTATCAAGTTTTTTTTTTTTTTCTTTTTACTATCTGTGTTTCCAATGGGAAAACTCACCCCTTCTATTTGTCCTGTTGACCACTGTCACCAAGGCAGGGAGTGATGGGAAATCCAAAATCTTACAGCTGTCCCTAAAATTAAAGAAATTGTTTTAAAGTGGATTCCTATTTCAGAGATAGTTGTCTAAGGAAAATTCCCCTTTAAAAAATGTCCACTTACTGTACATATATCTCTCGAACATGAAGCCTATATGAAACTTTATAGAAAGAATCAGGAAACCTAAATAGGATTATGTTGTAAGTTAAAGATGACCAAAAGTTTGGTATTTAGGGTATATATGACCATTGCCAAATATATTGTTTTCATATAATAAAAAATACTGTTTCAAGTGCTCTTGATGATAAATACAGCTACTTTAAAACCACAGGGTCTAGGGTGGAGAATTGCTTTGCTATGGCTATGTTTACATGTCAGATGATTATGTGATGAGATCGTCTGATGGGAATCTGACATGTGTACAGCGGTCACCTGACGTTGTTCATGGGAAGATCCATGGATGACTAATCAGGAACGACTGATAAATACCTATTTCTTTTTGCATAGGCTTTTGGTAGCAGATCTCTTTCACATGTATATCCTAAAACATTACAATCCCCATTACTAAACTAAAGTCAGCTAACTTCTCTCCAGTTGCTAGCAATCATGAAATGTAAAACAGAAGGTTTAATATAATAAGAACAATTAGAGATGAACATGTACAAGATGGACACATTAGTATGTAATATACTTTTAATTAAATCAATGAAAATAACAAGAAAGGGCATACAGCCATTTGGCAATACACATCTAGTTAATTTGCACTAAGCCTTCTATGAAGAGAATATTAGTGCTTGCCTAATAATAGACAGAAACACTGTAGGCAGTTGTAACCATCCAAAAATATTCAAATACTGAGTAGTCCTGGTACAAGAACATGATGGCAAGTTTTGTGCACAGTTCGCATAAAAAAGAAGTCTTTCCAGAAATGATCAGTTTCATCAATAATAGCAGCCTGTGACATTTCAGAAACTTTAATCAACAAGGACACATAATGGTGCAATTGCAACAATTCACTATATGTATTTGTATAATTCAGATTTGGAACATTTACATTTCAACAATACTTTAAGGCCTGTGTCATAAACTGCAGGTGAACCAGGTCCCCGCTTTAAGTTGAACTCTATATGTTGAAACCACCCTTGCAGTGGGGCTTTTACCTCACGGCACGGACTAAATGCTCATTTTAATCCTGCGCATCATCAACTTTTTGCTCTTTTTCCACTTGTCCACCACAAATGATCACAGAACTCTGATGTCAACACGTACAATTCTGCATAGTAAGTGAGGAAACTGAGGCCTACCCTCAACCTAGATGGTTGGTAAATAGATAAGCAGGAAATAAGGAGCAAGAAATAGGATAAGTGAAATGTCTTTTATTTTTACACTATACAAAGACAGGCATTGAAAACTTTACAATCTGGGAAAAGCTGCATGGCATATGTTTTTGGGAACACAATATTCCGGTCTGTCCCACAGCAATGTATATTACTTACTACAGTAACCCCTAAAGTATACCTAAAGTCAAAACTTGACTTGGTTTTTGTTTTGTAGAAAGAGTGTAGACGATAGAGAACTCCAGTCAGGTTTCCATTGCTGTTGCATTGGAAAGATTTATCATGTCTATTTGTCCTGGTGACCATTATCAGCGGGACAGAAAGTGATGGGAAATCTAGAATTTTCCAGTTGCGACAGAAAAGCAATGAAGGGAAAATCTTTCTATAGTTACGCCTGTTCCATTGACAAATTAGGAGTATGCCCTGTAGTTTGAAAAAAGATTTTTTCTGGGACATTGGCATTAAAAAATGAGGTTTAATCATACCCCATTCTATGAAAAAAAAAATCAAAAATACTTGAACTTTTAGAAATATTTTAAAATGTCACTGATAAGCAATTCAGTGCCTAAAGGTTTTATTTGCATCATCCGAAAGGGTTTGACAAGATTCACATGAAGGTGATTATTTGCAATAGGCAACTTTTGTAAAACGCATCAAGGCTTCTTAAGCTGTGTATTCTACAAGCTTTCTCTGCAGTAAACCTTCAGTGTGAAAAAGCAACATTGGGGTTTCTTTATTTAGTTTTTTTTGCCATATATTTATAATTTGAATCTCTTGATTAGTGACATTTTCAGGTATATGAATTATGTTTTTGCTGTGAGTTTTCCCCTGTTTTCCTGTTTAAAATTATTGTAAAAGCAATTTGAAAAACCTCATCAGAGAATAAAAAAAAAAAAAATTCTCAAAAAAATAGTTATTTTTTTTTACAAACCATTTTGGCTCTCCAAACCTAAAGTACCACGGCTGTGACACAAATCTACCCTATTCAATTCTCTGCTGCAGCTTTATAATGGAGTCCATGTCTGATAGGCGTGTCCATGTCCATGTCTTATGGGCACCCAGCATGTTGTCCCAAAGACGAAAACTCTTTAGGGCTGTGGTCTCACAATCCTATGTACCATAATGAAAAGTTTTCCTCTTAATGTCATTTATGTTGTTATTATTGTTATCAAAAATAGTATATGCTGTTACGCAACATATATGAGCTGTGTTAGGTGTTCTGTTCCACATTTGTATATTGTAGCTTTCAAGTTGCAATTACAAATAAATAGTTTAATTCCAATAGTCAGGGTTATGCTTCAAGTTTTAGTGACAGATACAACTTCCAAATAGGTTGTCAATTGAATTAAAATATAGACATAAATGCAATTAGTTTACTGTTGTTGCTAGCCAAACCCAAACCTTAAATTCTGTGTGGAGTGAAAAAAAATGTCTCCTATGTGCTTGTGTGCCCACTGTTATGTTACTGGTAATATTTAGCACAGAAAGTGGCATTCCAGCCCTAATTAAAATTATATTTAAATATACACATTGTCATTGTACACAAAACATTCATACATTTTGTTTCATTAAAAAAAATCCTATATAAGGGACACTTTCTGGCAGATCAGGTATTTAAATAAATAAATAAATATATATATATATATATATATATATATATATATATTGTATGATTTTTTATTCTTTTATATATATTCCCAGTTGCTGTTACTGATGCTTTACCACTTATTTTAGATGAAAGGGGTTAGAATGTCCGGTTTTATTTCTGTCTGTGCCCCTGTCAAGAAAGAAACTTTTGGGCTATCTCTTCATTGGGGACACAGACGAACATAGGGACACACTTTAATTGGGGTAGAACATCTGATAATCGCTATCTGTGCTTTCTTGTCCCAGTAACAACCACACCCCTCATTTCTTCTATGGACATCATGGAGACAGAAGTAAGGGAAAATCTTCTTAATGGAAAATGAAATGAAATGAAAACTCTGTTGTGCTCTATCTGAATCTAAACAAATACTGTTGGCTGGAGTTAGGCTTCAAAAGCAGTTATATGTTTTTTTGTTTACGTCAGCATCCCTGTTGTTGTTTCCCTATTAAGCCAAGCCAACTGTTTAGATGTAGTATGGTTACGCATCTAAAATCAAGGAAATAATCTCTCTTTGGGAAAATTAAACTGGACTTTGTTAATCTGTTAAGTGAGCCAATTTTGCTTAAATTTATTTTCCAGTTTGCATTCTGGTATAGTTCAAGGACAGCACATATGTTAAAGGAAAAAACAGTAATCATACCACATATAGAAAATCTTCACTTTTTAATTTTATGTTGAATTCTGAGTAATTGTAGTTGGTATGATAGGTGAATTTACAGTTTATAGTTTGAATGTTGAAGCTATTGTTTTTTAATACATACTGTAGTTCCATTATGTGTGCCAACCATGACCTTCTTGAACAAGGCACACCCTTCAGCTTTGGATAATGTTTAAATACTAAATTAAATAGACTCAGATCATTATGTTTGATTTCCTTTTTATGTGGAAAAATATAACAAGCACAAAAGGGAAGTTTGATCTCTAATGCTGGCCTAAATTTACAGGAAAAGGAAACTTGCAGCTGTACAGGAATAGCCTTATATCCATTCATGTACTGGGTTGTTGTTGGCAGGGAACAGAGGTAGAACCCAAAGGGAAGTTCTAATAATCAATTAATGTGTCGGAAACATACAATAATAACCAGATTTATTTGATTGATGCCTTAGCTATATATTTATATGGGTTAAAACTGAAATTTGCAACCTAAAATGTGTGATCATTTCAATATAGAGTGACCTGAATAAACATTACCATTAACAAACGATCACAACCAATAGGTGTTTTAACAATATTAGTATGTCAAGTGTTTTAATGCATGTATACATGTATACAGTTTACCCTTTTAATAATGCTAGGTCAAACCTGTCTAATCTGTTAATGGGTGTTGTCTGTTTTTGATGAGTTAATGCAACTTGTAGTACACATTGATAACAGTGGCAATACAACATGGCCAAAAAAGTACAGAAAATGTAAATGCAGCTTAGGGAATTTCCTTGATATGTTTTGTGTTCTAAAATAGCTAAATGCCTGTGTTTTATTTAAAAAGGTGCAAATGTATTATGGCATACAACACAGGCAACAGAACAAAACACCATTACAATCTCTGTTGAAGAAAAGGACCACAGAACTAAATAATCACTGTTGGGCTAAGTTTAGACTACTGCCAACCACTAGGTACCAGGTAGTGGTAACAGGTGATATCTGCATTTGCTTGAAGTTGCAAAAGCATTTTTAAAAAACTTTTAATGTAATTGATTGATGTAATTTTCATGAACAATTGGTTAGGTTAACAGCTTCTGGAAAGTGGAAGCTGCTACCTCAAGCAATCACCTAAAAAAATGAGGTTGTTTATTAGTTGTTTGTATTTATACATATTACCTTGGCATATTACGCAGCTCTTTACAAAGTCCAGACATGTCACTTGCTGTCTCTCACGATCATTAATGTCCCTGCCATAGTTTTAAGTCATTACCACAGGGAAAGATAACTAACCTAACTGAATGTTTTTTGGGATGAGGGACAAAACTAGTGACAGTGCCCGGGGGAAACATGGGGAGAACATGCAAACTCTCTGAAGATAGTGTCAAGGCTGAGATTCTAACCTGTGAACCAGAACTGTGTTGTTGATTTTAATGAATTAACTCATTAGCTTCAATGTTAATCTTTTTAATTAAAGGTAGGTATTTGTAGTTCAAGTGGACCTAAACTCCACTAGACAACCCTTTTATTTAAAGTAAATAAAAAAAAAAAGTGCAACCTCCCCTTTCTGTCTTGATCACCGTGGCAGACAAGACTGAATGGGAGAGCAGAGCCTCCTGAGATACATACGTCGCAAATCCTGGGAGCCTCTGACTACTTTAATGGGAGGAAAACAATGCTGATCTCATGCATGTGCAGTGATATTCTCACTTTTTTTCTTTTCCCCATCTACATTAGTAGTAAACTGTGAGCCACCACATTCTGTGGTGGGCTATGATTAGATTGATATATGATATGATATGATATGATTATATTGGCTGACAAATACTTGATGGAAAAAACAGTTACTCTGTGTTATTGTTTTTCCCTTCCCTTCCCTCCCTCAAAATAAAAAATGATAAATGTATAAATGTAACATATTAAAAATTTATGGAGTAAAAAAAAAGTTAAACATATTTTGAGTTAATCTTATTATAGTCCCTGCAATCAAATTGTATTGTCCATAAAACTAAGTCCAACAATATGTGGTCTAATATTAAAGCAGTGAATCTTTTAATCACCAAACATTCTCTGTTGGATAATCCATCCCATTTAAAAAAACAAATAGACCTGGAAGCTTCTACACCGGGGAATGTTTTGGCGGATGTATGTATATATTATTATAATGTACGATGTAAAATATTTTCCTGACAATGTGTCTTTTTAAAGATGATAACTTCTCTTCTAAAGCTTTTAAATTGAACTTGAGTAGAACTAGAAATAGGGTAGTTTTCCTAATACTCCCCAATCTTTGTTTGTGGCTAGTATTTTAAAGACGTGTTGTAAAGTAATCTTCTTAAAAACGTATCTGTATAAAACACATTTTTAGTAGTTTTTTTTTTACTATTTTGGGTCACACTGAGGTCAATTTACTTAATGGATTAGATATTTTTTATCTTGCAAAGTGATTGTTCATTTGAGGAAATTAATGTCTCTTTAGTTTTTTGATTAATGAAAAGCTGTGTATAGGTCAATTAAATAATCATGTGCAAGTGGTGGGGTATTTAAAGTGATATAGTTGATACATTTAGCTAAAGGAACATTTACTGTGCAAAGTAAACATTTAAGTGAACACACTACTTTACCAAATTAACCACACATAGCTAACTCATGTTAGGATACAGTTAATTTAAAGGACATTCTTCACATGCATTCGTCAAATTTTCTGGTTTTCATTCTCCCAAATTTTCATTTCTAACTTGAATACACCAGGAACATACCGGGGTTGTTCCCTTTTACCCTTCCCCTTTGTCCTTGTAGATATTATGGGCTTTGACATGGATGTGGGATACTACCACACATATTTTTTTACAAATTAACTATGTCCCTCACAAACTATTATATCCATTTAAAGTTTCCTGAACTTGTTAAACTAACTTGCCTCTATCTCTAGCCTAAACATTAATTGCCAAAGATTCAAGGAATCACCACTATTCTATAAAGTATGTATCTTGCCAAATATTCACTACAATTTGCAAACTCCTCCTAAAATGAGAGAAAACTCCAGTTTCTAGCATGTCATACTCTTTACAAGCAGGAACCCATAGGTAGCATTAAAATGTCTATAACAAAAGTCTGCTTGGCACTCAATTTATCTCTGTTTTGCCTGCTAGTACACTACTAAATGATTAAACCTGTTGCCAAAATTGAAACTTGCCTGGCATTTCATATTTGTATTGCTGCTAAAAAGATTATCATGGCGTGGAAAAATTATATCGACTTAATTTTACTGGATTTTCATGCACCAATGTATGCTGTATGGTAAGTTAACTGCAATACAACGTGAAAAACTTTCTAAACTTCAATCAATATGGAATCCCTGGGTCACCAACTCTCTACTTGCTTATTTTTATTTAGAGCTTTTTATCAGCTAGATTACCAACAGAGAAACAAAGAGTTTAAGATCCACCCCATAACTGCCCCTTTGGTCCTCCCTTACTTTTTTTCCCCCTTTACTCCCATTTCTTGCACCCTCCTTTTTGTGGTTTTCTCTCTCCTCAACCACAGCACCTTGTACCCCCTATTAAACCCATCGAGGCTTCTGCTGAGCTGGCTTAACTGTTGGGAGCAAGGAAGGGTTCAACACTTTTCAATTTACAATTCTGAAATGTTGCTTTCAACTTTGTCTCCCAGCTAACGATGGTCACCAAGGCAAACAAAGCAAACAAATCTCCCTAGACATGAATACATTTAATAAAATAAAACTTCTCCAAAGTTCTAATTCTTTTCTATTGCAGGGTAAGCAGAGAGGACAGGAATAACTTCTAATGCTAGATGTGTTTGGTTGTTATTGTATAAGTACTGTTATAACTCCCCCACAACGCAAAGCAATCCTAAATAGTTGTAAAACTGCATGAATTATTTATGTAACCAAACCTTTTATTCATCAGAAATATTGTGTTACAATGTTTGTTTGTGTCATGCTTTTGCTGTTAGTTTCATTTGATAAGGCTTGAGAGACATCCAACGCAGCCCTGCAGAACACAAATGCAGATTTATCTAATTAAAAACATCCCACCACTTTCTCTTGTGTTTTAGATGATGTGTATATCACTGACTTGCATGACATGTGGAATCATCAGTCATTTAGAAGTGGTCCCTCCCAAACTTGTTTCTTAAGGAATTTTCCCTTGGGGGGGCATGAAGTCCATGATGTTGACAGCATAAATCATTGAGTAACTCTTAAACTGACATCACGTGATAAATGTGTGCTGTTTATCAAAATCATTCATAGCCCTCTGCTATCACAAGAACCAGGGCCTGATTTCCCTCAAGGCCAGCTAGGCCTTGAGGGTGCCATGGCAAATAGTGTATGCCATGTGTGCCCCTGCCACTGCCTGCACTGCTAGCTTGTTTTTTAGTCTGAAGGAGGTGGATTCTCAATTGGAGCACACATTATCTGCAAGGATAGGGAGGAGGGTGCGATAGGCAAGTTTTTTTCCATCCTATGTCACCTGATCCCGTGCCTGGGTCAGGTGACCAAGGAAGAAGAACCAAGAAGAAGCTTGGGGACGGATGCCAGGACGACGTGGGACCCGACGGAAGACGACACCTCTGCATGGATTGGGATTGAAGGTAAGTGTAATTTTTTTGTTTTAAGAAGTTTTCAGTTTAGTTGCTTTTAAAGGAGCTGCCCAGGAACAGACCATTTCTTGGGAGGAAAGGGGTGCCAGGCGGCCTCGAGTCTGATCTTAGAACATTTTTTAGATGTGCTGCATCAGAATTAAGACCTACCTGAATTCAAAAAGTACCCATCAGACAGGAAAGTAGAGTGCTGTATCTGTGTACTGTATAATTGTACTGTACTACTAAAGATCCCCCCAGCAACATGGTACTTTCCTTGGCATGTCTGAGGAAAACATAGTTCTGTGCTTCAAGAAGAGGTTCATCCTCTCAGGAGTCAGACTGTGCTGTGTATTCATAAGGGCAGAAGTGCACCATTTAGCGTTAATGCACACGCCCGTCTTCCAACCCATGAGCAGTAGTGGGTTCCAGCTGCCACACCAGCTGACATCTTAAGGGCAGAAGCATCCATTCCCCAGCCCTTGCTCTGACAGTGTTACAGCACCACCTCTTGCTGAATCTCTGCATCTCTTCAACACAATTCAAAGCAACCTTTTTTGAGATATTTGTTTACCCGCTTTGCGAATTGACAGTGCCTGTATGCTCCTGATAATTTATTAACCAAAACTATACTTTGCGGCTCGCAGATCCCCTGAGGAAGGCCCTTAAAGGCGAAACGCTTTGAGCCACGAGACATTACCACTATTACAACATTCTATTACCTAGTCAGGGATTACTTTGTCTTGTACATTGATACAATGCCCCACATTCACTTATGTGGGATGGATTCATACGCTATGCGTATTTCTTAAAATTTATGTGTGTTGTATGCAGTTTATTATAACCCACTTAATACTATTTCTTGAATTGCCAAAAACACCTCAGCTGTTTTTTCCCTATTTGTTTTTCTCCTAATCACAATTATTGGGGTTGGCATTGACCACTAATATGAAACCAGAGGATAGCTAGACTCTATTTTTTGTGAGGAGAAATCATTGGCAGGAGGCTGTGCACTCTGAGGGTCCCCACCACCTGCTTATATATCAAAAAAAATCAGGTAATTGCACCTCTGTATGTTTTATTGAAAAATTGAACTGGCTTCTTTATTATAGTTACTTCTCTCCTCAAGCTTTATATTCTCACCCCAGTACACCAATTCAGTGCTCTAGGATGTGTTCCTAGAATGTCCAGTCTTATCCTGAGGTACAATTGCTTCTTTTCTTCACCTACACTAAGAGGTCCATTTTTAAAGCCGTGAATATGACATTCCATATAGGGATCTATATAGGGACATATAGGGGTCTATATATTAAGCAGTGAGTATGAAATTCATTGAAACATTCTCTGGTAGAGAATCTTCCAGGTCTATGTGTTTCAATAGCAATTAGTGCTTCCTCACCAGGTAATGTTTCAGTGAATGTCAGATTCACTGCTTTATACAAAGATTCCTACAAAGCACAGCAGATTTTTTTTGTCTCTAAAAAAAAAAAAATGCATTTTCTAATTAAAATAAAAAACCTGTAGGGAGTAATATTGCATTACTGAAGACTTGTAATATAATTTTCTTTTAGGAGATACATTAGATCAGAGGTCAGCAATCTTTTTGGCCACTAGGCCATTTTAGGGGTGCACAGGAGCACACTAGGCTACGCCCTAATGGCTCGGCCCCCACTATGAACGCCCACTGAAGGGAAATAACTCTCCTCCGCAATGCATACGGAGGAGAGGGATGTTCCCTATTTACCCCGGCGACGGAAGTGTTAACGCCGGCCGGGGTAAATAGGGAAGGGAGCCACCACACGGAGGCTCAAGGAGCAGCTGCGGTAGTTTGTTCCTGGTTCCCCCGCAGGTTGCTGTCTGGCATTAGGCCGGATCAGCCAGGGGGCGTTGGGCCGGAACAAACTACCAGCTAGGCCTTATTTGGCCTAAAAACTTAAGTTTGCTGACCCCTGCATTAGATGATCAAAGATTAACTAAAAGTAAAATATTTTTTATTTACGTCTTTTGAACCTCAACCTATTTTTCATTTTACAACACTGTGCTTGAACCCTTTATAATTATGCTGTTGCTCTAAGGATTTAAAACTTTGCATTTGGGGCTTTCACTATCTTACTAATGAAAACCATATGTTTTTTCCAGTACTTTTAGTAGAAAACTCAAAAACTTAAAGTCAGTTTTCAGTGTTCTTTTTGTTTGTGTTCTATGCAGTACCAAGACAACTCATTCCTCAACATTTTCAAGTGCTCAGGCCAATACTGCATCATCCAGCAATACAAATCCTAATAACTAGCTTATATTAGTTTCTATATTAGCTCAACCCCAAGCCATGTAAATGCTGGCTTTACAAACCTGGTATTCTATCAATGCATCTGCAAAACTGCCCGAACAAACCAATGGTGATCTCACAGTATTCATTATTGGCCCTCAATGTGCACAGATACACATTTGCATCTGCTACAGGGCACATATGGCCAATTTATTAACAAATGTGAACAATGTTAACAACAATGTTTTTGTCTTTTTCGATTAGATTAGTAAAAACATTTACTTATTTTTGTAAATCTTTTTTACATAGATCTCATTATTTGCCTATGTTTGTCTATATTTTTAAACACCTGCTGACAGAGATTTGCTTTTCAACAATCCTTCTATTTAAAACACAATTAAAGCAACCCCTTTTGCTAGTGGTATGGCCAGGCCTGTATGTCTTCTGTGGGTGGCTGGTATTTTGTGGGGAGGGAGATCATCATGTACTGATTTAGGCATGCTTGAAGCATATTATTTATAAGATTTTCAATGTTGTCCTTTCCAATGCAGAGACTTATCCATCCTTCTTACCGCTCCTCTTCTGCTGCATCTCTCTGTAGTTCTCTTCATTGGCTCCCATTTCACCTTAGAATCAAATTCAAGCTCCTGTGCTTTGCCTTCAAACCTTTCCACAGTTCTTGTCCAACATAATATTCTGACCTGGTAGAAAAATACAACCCAATCTTTTAATCTGCAGCTTTTATTGAATAATATTTAAACAATATGATTCTGCCATAAACCTATTTCCTAATGCAACTTGGTAATGGGGCCAAGCAGTTGACTGAGTAGATCATCAGGCAATTGGTAACTGCATGTTCTTGGAAGGATAGGACCTCCAAGCTCCACCTAGTCAAGTTGGAGATTAGAATATCACAATGTTCCCATCTGAGATATGAATCTGTTAAGAGCCAGTTTTATGAGGATTCATGTCTTATCTCCACAAGGGGTATTTTTAAGGGTTGTGTTGTTTAGTTGTTTATTGTGAACACTTGGAAGGCAGGAGTCAACTATCTTGATGAGATTATACTGTATATTATTTGTTGATTAAAATAATTTGGTGACTAGACAGAACTAAACTGTCTTTTGCAGATAATTTATTTGCTTATTATAACTAATTCCAATCACTCCCCAAAAATGGATGTCTGGCATGCTGTTACAGTGTATAAATGGTAAATCCAGTCTATATTAGGAACCATGGAGCTAAGGACATCAAAACACATTACAAATAAACTTGCCTTCTCAACTTCTTAATATTTATTAATCAGTGTTTATCCACATAGTGCTCCAAACAGTTACCAATTGCCAGATGATCACATCAGTGTTACCTCATTGATTCAAATGATCAATTAGTCACATTTGTGTTTGTTTTTATTTTATCTCTAATCCATATATTTCTACAAACCATATCACAGAACTCTAGACGTGCAGCATTCCAATACTGCTGACCTTTAAAATTCGTACAACTTTCTGCAAGGCTCACACCCAAGGATGACACAACCCATTGCATATTTTTCTCTGACATTGTGGTAATATTGCCTATGTGGATTAATGAATATAGTTTTCTCCATAGTAATAATTCTTCCAATGAATTATTGCAGCAGTATCATAAATGGTCCACATTAGAGATTGTGAGTTTTTTAATTGCTGCAGCTGAGAAAATGGTAACTCAGTGTTCTAAACAATAAATTTGTTTTAATATATCAACTTTTTCCATCATTATGCTGTATTTTTAAAACTGTAATGCCAGTGAATCAGAAGTAATGTATTTTCTTGGCTTTCATGCCATGAAGGAAACAAATTTATAAAATTACCCCTGCACATTTATGACAATTATCTGAAAACAGTCAGGATTAAAAATCTTTTTTTTGTCATTAAATAGTGCATTGCAAATGCCAAGTATACTACCTCCTCATGGGGCAAGGTATTTATTAATAAATTACTGTGGGCAGGAATCCCTTTTTATATATCTTCTAATTGTGTCAGAAACATGTTATTAATCAGAAAAATACAGGACCCTATTACTAGTTTCTGCTGGTAATGACAATAAAATTGGTGTCTTGGTAGACTGGGCAATGCATACAAATAGTTAAAGATTATATATTGGTTAGTGTGCAGTTATTCATCTATCTCTACCGTCAATTAAAATGGAACTAACCGTCATATCCTTTGCAGTGAAAAACAGCCCCATCAAATCTACAGTTGCTTTGGTCCCACACATTTGATCAGCTATAATACCTGCCAGGACCAACACAACTAGGATCCTGGAGGGATTGAAGACTTTCCATCTTTAGTGAATTAACCACTGACAACTACAGTTAGCATATAGCATAAAAAATCTAAAAAACGTACATTTAATTTAGTTGTGAAACTGTAAAAATTTAGACGGGTTAGTTTTTTTTTTTGTTTTGTATACTTAATATTTTTGAATACTTATCTTTTTATTTTTATACTGTAATATTTTAAGTAAAAGTGGTTTATTATTTCTATCTGGTGAATGAGCATTATATGAACACCACTTTTATTAGAAGATATACATTCATACATAATTGAAATTGTAATAATAGTTTTTTCACAGTACAAAATAAATCATTCAAGGCTAAATGGCATTGCCAGTACCGTTTTTTTAGGTTCTGTGTTTCTAAACCTGATGATAATGTTTATGGCATTGCACATTTTTTGAATTACTAGGTCTGAATATGAATGCTAGTGTTTGTGTTTAGTATTCTGCTATAACAGAGGAAGGTATTGTGTCCAAATAAACCACACAGGCAGAATTGGCAGAAAAGTTATTGTGTACTAAATTCTTGTATAAATTTGTGTTAGAAGTTATATTATTTTTTTAAATTAGGAATTTATATTTTTAACTCATAATCCAATGAATCAACACATGTGAAGAAAAAAAAAGGAGTAGTCCTCAAGCAAGTGCCACAGCTAATTTAGGTTAAAAGGTACAGCCAGTGACATTTTTGACACTGAAATTGTAATTTTTAATCATTTTGTAGAAAAGCAAGGACAGTAGAACTTTGCCAACTTACCAGGTGCTTCCACTGTAGAAATGCTTGGTACTCACTCCAACTGAGGATGGCCCCTAAATCCTAGTGACTCTGGATAAAATATTCTATTGGTACACAGTCTATCATAGGATGTGAAAAGTATTTTTATTTTTTAAAGGCTGTATTTTGCTTAAACAATAGGCATATATCAGTTGCTCCACTGTGTGGAATTTCCAGCCATGTTTTTTTTCAGCTGAAAAAACACTACTTAACAGCTTGTTGGAAAAACTGGCAAATTATAAATACGTTTATTCACTTAAACCTAGACACCATGGACAGAGATGTTAATGTTTTATGACTGTAAAACTAAACAAGTTGATTCTTTAGTCATATGTGCCAATATCCATAAAAATAAAGTATATGTACACAAATTCCTGGTTAGTACTATTAGTTTAGCTCTTTTTTAACATTTGAAGCTACATATCAAATTTTATTGAAATGACATTTGGCTGAAAGAAACAAACCCATTGTAATGTTAAAAAAAAAAAACGGCTAACTTGATAAACTAGATTTAATGCATAATTACAAGAAGAAGAATATATCAAAGAAGTGGATCATTAAATCAAGGGGATTTTATTCTAAGAGTAAGAATGTAGTCATTTAGAATGTATGTACAGGTGAAACTCTTTTATCATGTTTTTGATAGAGTAGGAAACGGTAAGAACTCTGCCCTGAGTTTTGAAATGGTAATGTATTTGGCATAATGGAATGCTCCAGTTTCTAATTGCTGTAGAAACAGAATATTCTGTGCTATAGCAGATATGTATTATTTTGTGTTGTAAACCACTATGTAGATTATTCTTTTTTTGATTAAAGTAATACACCTTGTGTTAAAAGGTTTCCATTTTTGTTGGTGCCACAAATATTATAAACCTATAAGAGATGATATATGGCAGCTTTCTTTGATTACTTTTATTTTTGTTTAGAGTTACTGAGTCCAGGTTGTCATTTGGATCCTTGTTTCATTACCAAAGGATTATTGCATGTGTTTGCTATTACATGGAATTATTGAGAGGTACCAGTTCCAACACTAAGCTTCAGGATCTCTAATAAAAGTATTTTTTGTGGCTTCTATTAGTCAGGAAACATGTGGTACCCTAGCAGAACCCTTCTAGTATGTGTGTCCCATGCTTACTTGTGCTCTCTAGAAATCCCAGGATGTCCATTGTATCGAAAACTACAGTTTGAGTACATTTAGAGGTAATAAACCTCTCATGTTTTTTTTAAAAGGACTGGTCACAAGAATTCATGTTTGTAAACTTTTGATGATAATTTTTTGTGTAAAGGTTTTAAAAATGTTGCATGTACACAATATTTTATTTTGTTTGTATACACAACAATTCATAATAGTTTAATTTTTACTGGAATTATAAGTTTGATAAACAAGTTGGCAAGACATACCGAATCAAAACAGTCATCATCATTTTTGGTTTTGGAACCCTCTCCTTTCAAAAAATATATATTCTTTTTGGTTTGCAAAGCTTTGACATGTATAAAATGTGCATGTGTTACATTAAGTGTTTAGCTGCAGAAATGCAGGAATCCTTTTTAAACATAAATCAGCAAGACAAAGACAGGTCAGCTTTGATAATAAGGCTTCTTAAAATAAAAAAACCCACACATGTGAGCTATTGAGTCTAATAACTGTATTTGTATAGTTATGAAACTGCAGAGGCAGCTTAGATCCTAATACCCTTTGAAGATCCAACAGATAATCTATCAACACATCCTTGGTACATCTCTGCCTAGAAATATCTCCTAAACTATTCTAACTATGGCATGTCTAACATTAGAAAGTGAAATTAATAGATTTTAGAACAGAATAACCTCCCTGAGTCATCATAGTTTCTAAATGGTATGTTACGCCCTTTTCCTGGTCTGCTAAGATCTGCTTGTTCTATGACTGATTCATCAGGTACCATTTACTTGTACAACACCAACATTCATGATTTCTTACTAATCTAAGAATTAGGTCCATATGGCATTACATAAGTGTTAACAAGGGCCTCCAATGGGATGAAAGAAAAAGTGTTAGAACTTCAGTCAGAATAAAAGAGCTGGTTTGGCCCCCACAGAGCATTTTTTTTATCTTACCTGACTGACAAATGTCCCTCCTAACGACCCCTACTCATTAAAACTTTCCTCTTCTGCCAGAAATAATACTTTTTTGGCTGCCTGTGTCATTGTTGGAGGTTTTCTTCAATTCATGTTTTGTTAGACTAATGCAAGTGAGGAGACTTTTCAGTAAGTTGAAATTTCATAGATGGACACATACATGGATTTTCTAACCCTACCACATCCAATAAAAAACACATTTTGCCTGGAGTTGGGCTTATTTCTTAAAAAACAACAATTTACAGTTTTAACAACTCACTACATATTGGCTGCTAGTTAAATTGATGTCTTTTTGTTTGTGTGGTTTGTTTGCACCTAGTTCTGTCTCCAGACCAAAATTCTGAAGATTTTCCTACACTAAAAAAGTGAATGGATTGTTCTTTTTTGTTCACATGCTGTTAGACATCAGGTTGCCCTGAGTGCAGGTCAGGCCTAAATCTACCAGAATTTATGTTTTTGTTACTTGAATTCAAAAATCTAGATTGGGGCTACCATCTCGATCCAGTCCTCAAGATCAGAATCTCTACACATTTTTAATATTTCTCAGTCAGCAATGAAATGATTGTGGCATGGTTTACAAAGAGTTAAAAAAAATAGTTTATATGGCTGTATATTGCCCCCGAAAACTAGAGTTGGACATCCCTGATCTAGATTATCACAAAGCCAACCTTCTGAAAAAATATTTGCAAACAATTATCCCACTTCTCAGTTGCTTTTATTTACCTGTCAGCAGCAAATAATTTAAAATTATGGAAGTTACTGGTGCTCATATTATTGCTACACCCATGCTGTGAGTGGAAAGCAGCAGAATATGCCAGAGACTGGTTCTTCAAAGAGCAAAATTGTATCTCTCCAGTGTGGTACAGGCACACGTACACTTCATTCGTTATAATATTGAGGTGCTGTTTATCAGTGTCATCTCCATGTATGTACCTAACATTCACATTTATTGCAGTGCACCATAGTGCACAGTAACACACTACCAACGGAGTTGTGCTGTGCTACATAGGAAAAATAGCACGTCTGATTTTTTTTTTTTTGTTCATTATGGTGTGTTGGTGGCATCCTATGCATGTGATTGGACTGTTGTAACACATTCATTTGTAGCGTTGATAGAATGCAGTGGAACAGATAGGTGTGAATCCAGTTTTAAATTTACTCTGTATTGCCTGCATGAGAAACTTAAATTACAGGCTTTCTTGAATTAATTGAATGCATTCAGGAACAATAGTTAAACAGATAATCATTTTTATGTCACATATAAAGTAGTCACCTATTGCCCCTTTTTACACTTTTTTGTTGGAAATGTTTGTTTTCAAAGAAGTGCATACCCTGTTCAAAGGCCTAAATAAATAAGATTCAGTAGCCCTCTTAGGGAATTTGTCACAAATAGGTAGGACAAATGTCACCTAGAATAATGGGAATAAGCCTAATGATGAAAAAAGACAGTGTATATAGTTATATGGGATTAGTAACAAAAAACAGGATTTATGTTTTTATTTTAAACATACCAGCCACTGTGGAATTCCTTAAAATATCCTATATAACTTTTAAAATCACGTTTTGGTATATAAATTATCTTCAGCATTTAGTCAGGAATAAATAGTTATAGATTTCTCAGGATATGTCAGTTACCAGCATCATGGCATCTATGGATGCTTAGCAGATACATACTTTAAACATCTGCTTTTTAGTAAACATTCAATTTTTCTTTTTTAAAAACTAAAGTTTAAACTTAATAAAGGTATCATTTTTCGGAATGGGGGCAGCAAATTTTTTTTTCAATTTATAGTAGTTTTACAGCTAGAATTATGTGAGTTTGTAAGTACAATTCCCTCAGTAACTTAAGTGTAATCAACAGCTTTTCTTTTTTGTTTTTTATCATTGAGTTTTAGAATTTATAAATGCAATAACTTGTACCTTACCTAAGAACTGTGAGCTGTAAAACTGTCTCCCTATAAACCTGTGTGTGAAATGTCATGACATTAAGTCTGATCCTGAACTGTGTGTAACCATTTAAAGGCAATAAGGATACTGTGGTGTATGGGAAATGTGTAGTGGCGACAGTTTAAAACAGTATTTTACTTTTTGCTTAGCTTACCACAAAGAAGACAGCTTCAAGAAATGCATATGATCACATAAGATAATGATAAGATGCTGTACAGTAGCTAGCATTTTTACACCACTAGATCCCGGGTTCGAATCTTAACATGAATGTTGCTAGCATAAAATTTGCATGTTATTCCTGTGTTTAAGTGGGCTCTCTCTAGGCATTCCCATATCCCAAAACCATACTGATTGGTAAATTGGCCTTGGACTATGTTAGGAACAATGGACTAGGGCCATTAGATTGTAATTAGTAGTTATTGGCATGATAATGGACTCTTCTTAAATGACTGCATAATATGTTGGCGCTATATAAATACCTGATAATATTAGGACTGTGTTTAAATGTAATGTGATGTGTAGGCAGTATCTGGCCTTGAAATGCATTTACTTAAGAGTGCACAACACATGCTTTTGAAATTACAAGAGAAGAATCTGCAAAGGCCAAAGTTATAAAACTGGGTTTGAGTAATTACAGTAGGGATGGGATAGTTTTGAAACAGCATTTGTGTACATTTCCTTGTCAGAACATAATCTAGTTTAGAGAATTTCCTAATGCACTATAAAAAACAAAATCTACAAATTTGCTGATTTGAATATTCCCATACTGGGAATCCCATCCTTATTTTATTACATAACCCCTTAGGTCCACACTTATTTGTTTGGCACCCATCTGGGAGTGTTAGTTTATCAACACCTAACCGTGTACACATATGGCTATAGCCTTTAAATGCGTCCCAGCTTGCTTTTCAAGGTATTTCTTGGGCTTTTTAAAGAATTAAGTATTTATCCAGTGGTGTCAAACTCTGGCCCACAACGTTCTTTTTTTTTGGCCCCCAAAGTAATCCTAAATATGAATTGCAGCTGGCCCACTGTTGCATTGAAATAGCGCCGCTACTACAATTCCCGGCATCACTCGCGTCTATAGACCAGCGGCCTCGTCTGCCTTTGCCTGGCCCCGCATTGGACAATTTTATAGACGCAAGGAATTGTAGTAGCGGTGCTATTTCAGTGAAGAGGGAGTTCCAGCCACTCATAACATTAAGCCCCACATTTGACTGTTGACGCAGGGAATTGTAGTAGCAGTGCTATTTCAGTTTCAAGCTTGACCCATGACTTTTTTCTAAGTTTTTTTTTAATTTTGGCCCACTGTGTATTTGAGTTTGACACCCCTGTATTTATCTAACTCAGTTTGTGCAATATTTAAAATGAATCCCTTTTTTATACTAGTGCACTGATATAATTTGTTTTTTTTTACTTAGTGTTCTAATGCTACAGTTATAAAAGACAACCAGTCACTTATTCTGTGATCTGCATTTCAGTCAATCCGTATGGACAATGGGCCAAGAAATGACATGTGTTAAAGAAGTGTCTGTTCTTCAGATGTTTTACTTCTAAAATTAAAAATCCATCACATTGTGAAGTGTCTGTTGGTTAAGGAAACTCTTACCATATTGTGCAAAAAAACATAAATACAAACTTACAAATAATTTTAGGTGGAATTATTTGCTAAAACTACTTGTTAGCAGGTTTGTATTTATGGAGGAAGGGATTCTGCCCTAGGATTGTCCTCGTTGCCTGATACCAATTATTACTCATTATACACGTTTGTGTATAATATATATGTGCATGTGCCTTACAGATGCCTGTAATAAGAAAATCACATGCTCATGCATTAAAGTTGCATCATGCTCACCCAACAAATAATGGAAGACCAGATCCAGAAAATTGGGGAAGGATGGCAGTGGCTAGAAAGAGGAGACAAAGGGAAATGAGACAATGCATTATTAGATGCAAATGTGGCATATTGTGCCAGTATGCCATGCATTTTTATAGCAACAGTCCCCAAACCAGCAAGAATTTAGTTTCATTTCAACATAATTGCAATGCACTACTCTTTACATGTCAAGTGTAAGGGTACTTCCTAAAGGCCACATTGTTACATCAACCTGTCTCTCCTCAAAACCTCTAAAACGCAACTCAAATTCAAATATTACTGGTAGTTTTTAGTCTGATTTGTTGTTGTGATATATAAGGCTTTATAGGAAGAATCTGCAGAATGTGCATTTGTGATAACCTCTCCCATATTACAAATAGGTAATTAAAGCAGTTTCCAAATTACAACAGTAAAACTGATCTGAAATATGTCAAAATGGAAAATGCCAAGCAAAACAGTATTGAACAAACAGACTGAGCCTTTATGTTTGTATATTGAAGTAAATTTTTAACCCAATATTAATCAAATGTTGCAAGCCATGTAGTTGCATATATTTGCCCAATGTGGGAGGTAGAGCCTGATGAAACTGTCTCTTATTTCTCTACAGTAAAGAAACTGAACATGAAGGCGCATATCAACATCACCAGTGACACGTTGACTATGAAATTTCACCGTCCAAACCAAAGCATCAAGTTAGAGGGCTTTATACTTGGATATGGCAGCAATTATTTCACAAACCAGTACATTCAGTGGCCAGAAAATGGGAAGTCATTTGTCACTGATGTTGGTAAGTTTTTTTATTTTCTTACCATAGGAACAGTAAATGAAATGCACAGTAACATTTCCTATCTTGTATTTTACAACCTTTTACACTTTTAGTCAGTTTACAGTGCTGTGACTATTACATAATAACGCTGTAATGATGAGAATATTTTTTTTGAAAAGACTCAAGACCTGGAAATGTTACCATATTCATATAGATGGATTATATTTTACAAGCAAACAGGGGACTTCATTCATTATGTAAGATCACATGTTGTAAAATAACACCAGGCAGCAAGTCCAAAGTGTATGTGTCTGACTATTTGAAACAACCCTTCAAAAACATTTAACTTCTTTTTTAGTATTTTGAACTAATTTCTATATGTGTTGTATTATCATACAAGAGGCCTAAAGCAGGGGTCAGCAACCTTAGGCTATGTTCACAATGGTCATGTAGTTCCAGTAAGTTTACTGCTTCCTCATGGCAGTGAACTGCTGCCTCTGGGGAGAGATTATTATTATTATATCACACAGCGCTGTACATTAACTAGGGGTTGCAAATGACAGACTAATACAGACAGTGATATGTAGCTTCTCCTCACAGCAGACCTATAAAGAAAGAATTGGGGCCGAAGTGAGTGGTACAGTACTGCCGAATGTGCAGACGCTAGTTCTTAAAAAACCAGTGCTCTAGTACAACCAGCTGTCAAAAGTCCAGAATGTCCAATTAAATCAACAAAAAAAAATAACTTTCAGGTCTCAAGCTGAAAGGGTTTTTTTTTTTAAACTCATGTGTATGACAAACACAGTTTTTGGTCTTTTTGCACCTCAATAGGACATACTGCATCCAAAGAAACACAGTGTAATGCAATGCAGGTCAGTTGAAGCTGCTGAATTGCAATGTGTGCTGTTCAAATAAAATCAATAAGATTTGCTAACCTGTATTTCATGTGCATACCAAGAAAACAACACAAATCAGCATAGGCTCATACGAGCAATAGTCCTTATGTGCGTGTTCTGCACTGAGCAGTTGCGCTAACTGTTTTCACCCCTGTTTGAGTGGATGCGATTAGGGAAATTTTATGCATCATATTGACCCTGATTTATTAAAGCTCTCCAAGGCTGGAGAGAATACACTTTCACCAGTGAAGCTGGGTGATCCAACAAACCTGAGATGGGTCTGGTCCAGGATTTAAAGCATTTGCTAGCAAAGAGCAAATGACATTGAAGAAATCCATTCCTGGTTTGCTTGATCACCTATCTTCACTGGTGAAAGTTCATTCTCTCCAGCCTTGGAGAGCTTTAATAAATCAGGCCCATTGAGTCAAAAGATCTTCACCATAGGTGTAAGAACACAGAACACCTAAAACACTGACCAAGCACCATCTATTGTGTCTTGTTAGGTGAGTTTACTAACAAATCCCTATGTGTGAAAAAAGTTAAACTCTGCATTTGGATCTACCTTTATCCATATGCATGGGAGTTATTTCATCCTGGCACAAAATCTCTCCAATACTGTTAGAAGTGCTGACAGGCAGGCCGAAACATTCAGGACAGGGGAGGGTGTAAAGCCTACCTATCAGCCCTTTTAAAGCTAATTTAAGCTTCACTTTAATAGGACATCCATGAGCGCAAAAATTAAAAGTAAAAAATATGGCTGCAGCACCCTATTGTTCATTGTTGTGCTGGTTGTCTAACTTGTGAATCTACACTTATAATATGGAAAGCATTGGCACTTACTTGCCTCAACATATAGGCATTTGTAGTTTATAACAAGAAAGGACAAGGCTGTTTGCAGTCTCCAGGTTATATATACATGATTATTAATCATCACCAAATCTTTTTCATCTCATTTATAGTTTTTATGGTGCTTTAATGTCCAACAAATATTGTTTAGCAAGATAAACAATTTAAATCACCAGTTACAGACTCTGTGCATATT
>NC_092858.1:75535632-75536835 GCF_032062135.1 Pyxicephalus adspersus | reverse complement strand
AAGTACACTAATCACTAAAATATAGTGAAATCAAACCATATCTTTCTTGTTAGAAAAAGAGATAACAGTTATACCCATAAATAGAATTTTTTTGTTCAACAAACTCTTAATTCCTTTGATCTTTGATCTGGCACTTTGGTTTCCTATAGCCAGTTTCTTTTTACGCTAGGAACTGTTGGAGAATTTTGCTTTCTGTGTTTTTAATGGTAAATCAGCACTTATTACAGTTATGTCTGAAATATTTATATAATGTTATTTGCCAATGGATAATATATCTGCTATTGTAAAATGGCCATGTACCTTCAAAATGCCACAGATCAAATACCTATAAAGGTCACAAAACTCTAAGCTAACTTCCAGGAGCATTCAGACTGTACAAATATTGCAGACTGTGAATACTTAATTTTGATCTTTTGCACTAACCCCTATTTTATTGCAGAAGGATGTAGCAGGGCCCCTGGACATCATCCATACCCAATGTCTCTTTGCAGGTTACCTTGTGGCTGATCTTGCTTTTTTCCAATCTGGTGCTGAGTTAAAAAATCCAGAGCCTACTTCATGGAAAAAGTAAATTTTCAAATTCTAGACTGAAGTAAAGCCTTAATCTAAAACAAAAGTGGGCATTTTTTAGTATAAAACCCTATACTGTACTTATGCTTTCTCTACATTACAGTTTGTTTTATTTTTACAATATGTACATTTTGTAAAGGTAAATCTGTTCATTGGCAGATTTGAATAATCTGTCTTTTGGGACCTTGATATAAAAAACAAAAAAAAAACACTAGATTTTCTAGTTTTACACTCCCTCTAATTCCCATAATCTTAGCATTTGTGCTCACCTAATAGCCAGATAGATACTCTTATCCTCTGAATTATCAAGAGAAATAAATACTGGTGGCCAATAGTGATGGCATCATTCAGTATGAAGTTGAGAATTTTATAGCCACAGCCAAAAGGTATAAGGGATATATAATATAAATGTTTGGACTGGTTTATATATAATATTATGTTTGTTCAAATGGTCAATAGGTATATTTTAGGAATAAGTATTAATTGTTTCTTCTGAATTTGTTTTGCTGTTGTGCAACCTGCTAAAGCACTTCTAGGAGAATCTTGCTGTTGTATAAAACAGCATATAAACCAAGAAACCATTAAACCTTTATTTCTAGAGATATCATCATTTAAACAAGAGTTAAAAAAAAA